>NC_041052.1:39086224-39386224 GCF_900634775.1 Gouania willdenowi
TAAATTAATTCACCTTAAATGTTTTTAAAATCCATAACAAACAAAAATTACACAAACACCCCTGTACAAATGGTTTGACCCAACACCAGCCCACCAAACACCCCTATTTACATGAGTTGGGTTAGTCCCTCTGGTTTCCTGAAAATGGAAGTGATCCTGTGACCATGGTGGTGAGTTTGCTGCTAACCAACAAACACATATACTGGTAGGCCTTTCCCTGCATAGATGCTGAGGTCAGTAACTAACAGTGGTTATTGTGTGAGCGTCACGGCTCACTCCGTGACAGTGAAACTATAAAAAATGAAATGACCAGACAACAATTAAATGCATTTGTACTTGTAATTGAGTAGGATATATCACTACTCTTTACACCTCTGTATGTAACTCACATAAAGTTTGGAGGCATGAGCTCTGGAGCGCTGATCAGCCTTTGAGCATCCAGCTGAATATCCCTCATCCTCATGCTGTCGTTGACCTCCCTCGCCATGCTGAGAAGCATCCTAACCTCATCATCATCATCGTTATCGTACTCCTGCAGCTGAAAGTCCAGCAGCTGCACCCTTAGACTGCGTTTGCTCATTACATGGAGGTGTCGAGCCATGTCTTCAGGAGTCACCTCAGACAGAAGTTGGTTCTCCTTCTGTAACCTCAGGAGTTCAGCCACCATAGCTACATGAACTTTGTAGGAGGGCATATGCCAACAGTTCTGAAAAATCTGTCTATAAACAGGAGTGTCGAACAGCACCCAGATGGGACGATAGGTGCCTTCTTGAAAAAGCTCCATCGATGCTCAGAAAAATACACTCAGAGAAGGAAATATACAGATAATAATGAACAAAAGTAAATGAGTCAAGGAAATGTCAAAGAAATAGTGATCAATGGAGAAAAGATGCTGAAGAACTGCTTATATTGGAACACGAGTGAACACTGTGAGCTCTATGAGAAGATGAAAGAGCTTTAGAACATGAAAGCAGGAGATAACTCTTTTTCTATTGGCTGTTGCAAGGAGTGATGTAAACAGAAGTTGTCATGACAACAGACTTCTGTGTTATGTTTGTTTACACGTGTGTGTGTGTGTGTTGGGGAGGGGGGCGTTGAGGGGGGTTCTTTGTTAATCCCTTATTGGTTATTTTTCACGTGTTCAAATTAAAATTCACTTCATATGTTTTATTTTGTACATTTTATTATTTTTTAATAATAAAGGCCAACCCAAAAATGTGGGTAAAAATGAACTTTGGCGGGTAACATTGTAGCGTACTAGCCATTTTGGCTGGTGGAGAATGAAACAAATACCACTGCGTCTGTTTGAATCGGCAGGCTGCAGGAACGATGCAACAAGTCATTGTTGCCAGATTGGGCTGTTTTCCACCAATTAATTTCAGGGTTTTTGTGTGTTTAAACTTTAAAATGTAATGTAAATCTATCAACCCTGCTGGACGTGACATACAACAATTGGCTTTGTGCTTACGTTAGCGTGATTGTTGGTTTGTTATTAAAGAAGACAAATGGAATGAAGACGTAAAATAGTTTGAACCAAACAAACAAACAAACGTGGAGATATTTATCGAGTGTAGAGTTCTTATGCAAAGATCAAGCAGCTACTGAGTATATGCAGAGTAACACAGACTCTGAATATTAGATTTCCCACATGATCTTTATCATTTGTTCACCTTTAAAATGTGCATTACACAGTTTGTGTGGAGTGGGATTTGTTAACAGTTGACGAGCATGCATGTTAATAAAACATTTTTTTATACTGTACATGTAATTCTTAGTACTGATTACTGCTAT
The DNA here is from genome assembly GCF_900634775.1 of Gouania willdenowi. Taxonomy (NCBI): domain Eukaryota; kingdom Metazoa; phylum Chordata; class Actinopteri; order Blenniiformes; family Gobiesocidae; genus Gouania; species Gouania willdenowi. The sequence goes on from NC_041052.1 coordinate 39,088,016, forward strand.
TCTTTCTAAATTCAAACAGTGTTCCAGGGATTCAATTTTCATCTGGTTAAGTTTGTTTATTAAGTTATGAGAATATACTTTATAAAAGGTTCAATTCTCTGACACACCCAAAGTTCCATTTTGCACCTTTTTATCATTGTTACAACATTGTTTTTAAAATAAATGTATATATTTTTACTATTTTGATGGATTTTTGAAATCAACTAAATTAAAAACTATTTTTAAAACACTTGAAGGCTTAAATCTATTCTGTGGCTCATAATGTAGTTTATTTTCGCTGGAAAAAAATTTAATTGGTGTAAAATATGTTTGTTTATAACTTTAAGAATCTACTAGCCATGCTGGCTGGTGATCTAAAAAGTTAATTTAAAGCCCTGATTGTGACCTACTGTATGATAGTTAGTGGGATATGGATTTGTTCCAAGCCATTATTGTGTGAATGATCCTGGTACCAGGATCACTGATCCAGATAACTTACATTATCTGACAAAGAGGAGATTTGGAGCTTGGAGGAGGTTTGGGTGTCTGAGTGAACTCTCCTTTGGTTATTTTTATTTTCTTTAATTTATTATCTTCATGCAGTTCTCTTCTCTCTTTTTTTATCTTCATTTATTATTGTAATTAAGTATGTAGCATTATTATTTATAGTGAGCCAGTAATAATTAATAATTTTGAGCTCATTTATAATCCATTTTACTTTGTCTATAATATCATTATCAAGCATTAATCTTTGTTAATCCCTTATTGGTTTTTATTCATGTGTGTTTTAAATCAACAAATCACTTCATCTGTTTTGTTTTGCACATTTTATTTTTCTATTTTTTCACAATAAATGGTACATTGTTACAAAGTGATTGTATCAGGTTGTAACATAAAGTCATTAATGTTTCCATATTTTTCAACTCATGTTAAAATCTTTGGAGGAAAAACAGTTTGTGTCACTGAGGATGGATGCGGGTGAAGATCCTCTTCTGCATCCACCTGATGAATCGGTTCATTCGACTCTTTTTCTTCTTTTGAGATTCCTCCACCTTCACTGCTGACTGATCATGGAGGAACGTGGTCTCCTCATTTAGAGACATGGTCTCATCAGGGAGTGACGTGGGCTCCTCATGGAGGGTCGTGGGCTCCTCAGGGAGTGTTGTGGGCTCCACATGGAGGGACGTGGGCTCCACATGGAGGGACGTGGGCTCTTCATTGAGAGACTTGGGCTCCTCATGGAGGGTCGTAGGCTCCTCATTTAGAGACGCGGTCTCGTCAGGGAGTGACGTGGGCTCCTCATTTAGAGACGTGGTCTCGTCAGGGAGTGACGTGGGCTCCTCTGGGAGTGTTGTGGGCTCCACATGGAAGAACGTGGGCTCTTCAGTGAGAGACTTGGGCTCCACATGGAGGGTCGTGAGCTCCTCAGGGAGGGACATGATATCTTCTTGTTTCCCCCGAGGCTGAAACAAAGCCGTGATCTGTTCAGCTGTAACTTCAGCAACGTGGTGCATCAACTGTGGAGAAAATGAGTTCAGCATCTTCCTCCTGATGTCTTCGGGGTAGGCTTCATGAAGTGTCTTTATGATGGAGGTGATCATCTCATCCCTGGTTGAGCGGGACATGTTGACTTCATGTGTGGTGGAGCCTAGGGCAGCTAGAACACCATCCTCTACCCTTTTGGTGACTCCAACTGCCATCTTATCCAGCTTCATGGAAGGCATGGTGAGGAACAACCTTGGTTTAGGCACCCACAAGCCCTGCAGCACCTTTGGAACCACGTCCAAAACCACGTCCCGGGGCTGCTGGAGATGTTCAGAGCAGGAGGTTTGCTGATGTCTCTCAGTGAGCGCCTCCCCAATGGCCTTTGCCTCTTTCATCATCTTTGCTGATCTATGAAATGAAATCATAAAGTTAGTTTCAAAACAACCCAAAGCAGCAGGTGTTTAAAGTGCAAATGTCTGTCAAATATAACCAGAGGTGAAAGTAATGGATTACAAGTTCTAATGTTACTGTAATTGAGTTGATTTTATGGGTACTTGTGGTTTTTTGAGTATATTTCTAAATCTGTAATTTTACATGTACTTTTTCAAGAAATAAAGTCATTTGTTGCATTTTTAAACCCAATCATTACTGAGAAAATTATTACTTTTTTATTTAAAATGATCAATGGACATTGTGAAACTATAAAAAATGAAATGACCAGACAACAATTAAATGCATTTGTACTTGTAATTGAGTAGGATATATCACTACTCTTTACACCTCTGTATGTAACTCACATAAAGTTTGGAGGCATGAGCTCTGGAGCGCTGATCAGCCTTTGAGCATCCAGCTGAATATCCCTCATCCTCATGCTGTCGTTGACCTCCCTCGCCATGCTGAGAAGCATCCTAACCTCATCATCATCATCGTTATCGTACTCCTGCAGCTGAAAGTCCAGCAGCTGCACCCTTAGACTGCGTTTGCTCATTACATGGAGGTGTCGAGCCATGTCTTCAGGAGTCACCTCAGACAGAAGTTGGTTCTCCTTCTGTAACCTCAGGAGTTCAGCCACCATAGCTACATGAACTTTGTAGGAGGGCATATGCCAACAGTTCTGAAAAATCTGTCTATAAACAGGAGTGTTGAACAGCACCCCGATGGGACGATAGGTGCCTTCTTGAAAAAGCTCCATCGATGCTCAGAAAAATACACTCAGAGAAGGAAATATACAAATAATAATGAACAAAAGTAAATGAGTCAAGGAAATCTCAAAGAAATAGTGATCAATGGAGAAAAGATGCTGAAGAACTGCTTATATTGGAACACGAGTGAACACTGTGAGCTCTATGAGAAGATGAAAGAGCTTTAGAACATGAAAGCAGGAGATAACTCTTTTTCTATTGGCTGTTGCAAGGGGTGATGTAAACAGAGTTGTCATGACAACAGACTTCTGTGTTATGTTTGTTTACACGTGTGTGTGTGTGTGTGTGTGTGTGTGTGTGTGTGTGTGTGTGTGTGTGTGTGTGTGTTGGGGAGGGGGGCATTGAGGGGGGGGTTCTTTGTTTAACTCTTATTGGTTATTATTCACGTGTTCAAATTAAAATTTACTTCAAATGTTTTATTTTGTACATTTTATTATTTTTTATTAATAAAGGCCAACCCAAAAAATGTGGGTAAAAATGAACTTTGGCGGGTAACATTGTAGCGTACTAGCTGTTTTGGCTGGTGGAGAATGAAACAAATTGCATCTGTTTGAATCGGCAGGCTGCAGGAACGATGCAACAAGTCATTGTTGCCAGATTGGGCTGTTTTCCACCAATTAATTTCAGGGTTTTTGTGTGTGTTTAAACTTTAAAATGTAATGTAAATCTATCAACCCTGCTGGACGTGACATACAACAATTGGCTTCGTGCTCATTGTAGGGAACTAAACCCCCAAGTTGATCTTTGATTTAGCACACTAGTTTCACCAGCCAGTGGAGTCGGGGAGTCTGTTGCCTACTGTGAAGTGCAAACGTGCCCCACGGGGGATCTTCTCCCTCCTCCTGCCCGAACGAAAGCACAGGAGAATCCAAGAACAGTTTTCCCCCTATATCACCTCTCTGCTACATTTACAATCAAAAGAAGAACATCCCTCTTCTCCCCCTTTTCAAACAGATACTTTTGGGATCCTGCAAGATCAAAGAACTGTCCCAATTACCCTTTTGCCCCCTGTGGTGAGATGTCACAGAAGGACACTTTCCAGTCCCCCTATCTGAGATGTCTCCCAGTGAGGAAGGGAGAACAAAGAAATGGTATTATGTTTGAAAAGTTACAAATGAAAACATTATTGGAATGATTTCTACAAGAAATTGAAATTGCAAATATTGGCTGTTCGATTTCACTCGTTTCATGTAATTCAATAACCAACAGAATGCTATTTTTAATGTTTCATCATTTAAAAAAGTGCTTAAAATTACCAGAAAACATCACAAAAGTTAGTTTGAGGTATCTACTGCAACCATATAGTTAAGAAGAGGAATAACATGATTTTTGACATTTATGTTTATGAGTAATTACAAGTAAAATTCATTATCCGGTTCCTAAGTGATCCTAGGCTATTTTCCAGTCGTGTTTGGTATCAAACTCTTTCATTATAGATGATATTTCAAGATATGATGTTGAAAAGATGTGTTGAAATATGTGGAATTAATTATTAGGCATTCTTTTATGTTTAGAATCATCCCTTTGTCGTCTGTCTTTTGTCTCACATACACACACCCAAGACACACCCAAAGGCAGCCAGCTGAGACGCTGGCAACTTTAAACCAATCAACGAAGTTCCCTCCTTAGGAGGCAAGCCCCAAAGATAAGCTTTTAAAAGGAAGAACGCCGTTCCTAACTTCAGTTTTGGGACGCGGGCGTTTCATACTCAACGCGTTTCCCTCCCCGTCTTGTCATTTATTTCATTTTATTTTTAGTTGAAACAGTTAGATTTTGTAATCAACAGCTGCTTGGTTCGGACAAATACAGCCTCTAGTGACGTGCGTAACAGCCGAAAGGAAACCCGGCCTGTGACCCCCTGTGGTAAGCCAAGAGCCATTCTATAACCCGGCTGCGAAAGCCAGAACCGCTTGGATCGGCTGAAGGGGCTACACTCTGTTGAACCGAAACAGAACCAACGGTGGCACGTCCTGCTGCATTGCTCAAACAGCACCTCCAGGTCCAACCCTGACATCATCTTCCAGGTGCAAGAATGAACTTTCATTAGCAACTTCATCCACAATAGATCACATACATACTTCCATAACTACAAACTTACACACACTCACAACATGCTCCACACCCAGTTCATCTCATTAATGTGTGTTCGTCTCCCCTGTCCGTCTCCCTCTCTTTGTTATGAGCTCTCTTTATTTAATTCTTTGATTTTATGATCTTATTATTCGAATATGTATCCTGCATGTTTGTTCAATATTTAGTAGACTAGCATCCTCCTAGATTAGTGATTTCACTTTATTAAATATAATCCTCACTTTTATTAGCCTAGAAATGCATTTCATCATGAGTTAATTATCCCATTTCAATTGATATTTTGACTGTGTTAATTGTTGACTTTTGAATAAAAGGTTAAACATAATCTTTGATTTCTCTGATTCATTAAAGCTGTGATTATGGTGTAGATGTTGCTGTTAGAATTCACTTTTCCCTGGTTTCACATTGATGAGTTTAGTCTAAAAACTTAGACATATTTCTCCTGTTAAAAGGAGTGGCACCCCGCAAAATTTGAAATAATATTAATAATCATAATTAATATTCTTAGTTATATAACCCATTAATAAAAACTCATCCTCCTACATCATGTTAGCGTGATTGTTGGTTTGTCATTAAAGAATACAAATGTGCATTACACAGTTTGTGGGGAGTGGGATTTGTTAACAGTTGAAGAGCATGCACGTTAATAAAACATTTTTTTCTACTGTACATGTAATTCTTAGTACTGATTACTGCTATTCTTTCTAAATTCAAACAGTGTTCCAGGGATTCAATTTTCATCTGGTTAAGTTTGTTTATTAAGTTATGAGAATAAACTTTATAAAAGGTTCAATTCTCTGACACACCCAAAGTTCCATTTTGCACCGTTTTATCATTGTTACAACATTGTTTTTAAATAAATGTACATATTCTTATTATTTTGATGTATTTTTGAAATCAACTAAATTAAAAATTATTTTTAAAACACTTGAAGGCTTAAATCTATTCTGTGGCTCATAATGTAGTTTATTTTCGCTGGAAAAAAATTTGTTTGGTGTAAAATATGTTTGTTTATAACTTTAAGAATCTACTAGCCATGCTGGATGGTGATCTAAAAAGTTAATTTAAAGCCCTGATTGTGACCTACTGTATGATAGTTAGTGGGATATTGATTTGTTCCAAGCCATTAATGTGTGAATGATCCTGGTACCAGGATCACTGATCCAGATAACTTACATTATCTGACAAAGACGAGATTTGGAGCTTGGAGGAGGTTTGGGTGTCTGAGTGAACTCTCCTTTGGTTATTTTTATTGTCTTTAATTTATTATCTTCATGCAGTTCTCTTCTCTCTTTTTTTTCTCTTCAGTTATTATTGTAATTAAGTATGTAGCATTATTATTTATAGTGAGCCAGTAATAATTAATAATTTTGAGCATTTATAATCCATTTTACTTTGTCTATAATATTATTATCAAGCATTAATCTTTGTTAATCCCTTATTGGTTATTATTCATGTGTGTTTTAAATCAACAAATCACTTCATCTGTTTTGTTTTGCACATTTTATTTTTCTATTTTTTCACAATAAATGGTACATTGTTACAAAGTGATTGTATCAGGTTGTAACATAAAGTCATTAATGTTTCCATATTTTTCAACTCATGTTAAAATCTTTGGAGGAAAAACAGTTTGTGTCACTGAGGATGGATGCGGGTGAAGATCCTCTTCTGCATCCACCTGATGAATCGGTTCATTCGACTCTTTTTCTTCTTTTGAGATTCCTCCACCTTCACTGCTGACTGCTCATGGAGGGACGTGGTCTCCTCATTTAGAGACGTGGTTTCGTCAGGGAGTGACGTGGGCTCCACATGGAGGGTCGTGGGATCCTCAGGGAGTGACGTGGTCTCGTCAAGGAGTGACGTGGGCTCCTCATGGAGGGACGTGGTCTCCTCATTTAGAGACGTGGTCTCATCAGGGAGTGACGTGGGCTCCTCTGGGAGTGTTGTGGACTCCACATGGACTGATGTGGGCTCCACATGGAGGAACTTGGGCTCTTCAGTGAGAGACTTGGGCTCCACATGGAGGGTCGTGAGCTCCTCAGGGAGGGACATGGTATCTTCTTGTTTCCCCCGAGGCTGAAACAAAGCCGTGATCTGTTCAGCTGTAACTTCAGCAACGTGGTGCATCAACTGTGGAGAAAATGAGTTCAGCATCTTCCTCCTGATGTCTTCGGGGTAGGCTTCATGAAGTGTCTTTATGATGGAGGTGATCATCTCATCCCTGGTTGAGTGGGACATGTTGACTTCATGTGTGGTGGAGCCTAGGGCAGCTAGAACACCATCCTCTACCCTTTTGGTGACTCCAACTGCCATCTTATCCAGCTTCATGGAAGGCATGGTGAGGAACAACCTTGGTTTAGGCACCCACAAGCCCTGCAGCACCTTTGGAACCACGTCCAAAACCACGTCCCGGGGCTGCTGGAGATGTTCAGAGCAGGAGGTTTGCTGATGCCTCTCAGTGAGCGCCTCCCCAATGGCCTTTGCCTCTTTCATCATCTTTGCTGATCTATGAAATGAAATCATAAAGTTAGTTTCAAAACAACCCAAAGCAGCAGGTGTTTAAAGTGCAAATGTCTGTCAAATATAACCAGAGGTGAAAGTAATGGTTTACAAGTACTAATGTTACTGTAATTGAGTTGATTTTATGGGTACTTGTGGTTTTTTGAGTATATTTTTAAATCTGTAATTTTACATGTACTTTTTCAAGAAATAAAGTCATTCGTTGCATTTTTAAACCCAATCATTACTGAGAAAATGATTACTTTTTTATTTAAAATGATCAATGGACATTGTGAAACTATAAAAAATGAAATGACCAGACAACAATTAAATGCATTTGTACTTGTAATTGAGTAGGATATATCACTACTCTTTACACCTCTGTATGTAACTCACATAAAGTTTGGAGGCATGAGCTCTGGAGCGCTGATCAGCCTTTGAGCATCCAGCTGAATATCCCTCATCCTCATGCTGTCGTTGACCTCCCTCGCCATGCTGAGAAGCATCCTAACCTCATCATCATCATCGTTATCGTACTCCTGCAGCTGAAAGTCCAGCAGCTGCACCCTTAGACTGCGTTTGCTCATTACATGGAGGTGTCGAGCCATGTCTTCAGGAGTCACCTCAGACAGAAGTTGGTTCTCCTTCTGTAACCTCAGGAGTTCAGCCACCATAGCTACATGAACTTTGTAGGAGGGCATATGCCAACAGTTCTGAAAAATCTGTCTATAAACAGGAGTGTCGAACAGCACCCAGATGGGACGATAGGTGCCTTCTTGAAAAAGCTCCATCGATGCTCAGAAAAATACACTCAGAGAAGGAAATATACAGATAATAATGAACAAAAGTAAATGAGTCAAGGAAATGTCAAAGAAATAGTGATCAATGGAGAAAAGATGCTGAAGAACTGCTTATATTGGAACAGGAGTGAACACTGTGAGCTCTATGAGAAGATGAAAGAGCTTTAGAACATGAAAGCAGGAGATAACTCTTTTTCTATTGGCTGTTGCAAGGAGTGATGTAAACAGCGTTGTCATGACAACAGAGTTCTGTGTTATGTTTGTTTACACGTGTGTGTGTGTGCGTGTGTGTGTGTGTTGGGGAGGGGGGCGTTGGGGGGGGGGTTCTTTGTTAATCCCTTATTGGTTATTATTCACGTGTTCAAATTAAAATTTACTTCATATGTTTTATTTTGTACATTTTATTATTTTTTAATAATAAAGGCCAACCCGAAAAATGTGGGTAAAAATGAACTTTGGTGGGTAACTTTGTAGCGTACTAGCCATTTTGGCTGGTGGAGAATGAAACAAATACCACTGCGTCTGTTTGAAGCGGCAGGCTGCAGGAACGATGCAACAAGTCATTGTTGCCAGATTGGGCTGTTTTCCACCAATTAATTTCAGGGTTTTTGTGTGTGTTTAAACTTTAAAATGTAATGTAAATCTATCAACCCTGCTGGACGTGACATACAACAATTGGCTTCGTGCTTATGTTAGCGTGATTGTTGGTTTGTTATTAAAGAAAACAAATGGAATGAAGACGTAAAACAGTTTGAAACAAACAAACAAACAAACGTGGAGATATTTATCGAGTGTAGAGTTCTTATGCAAAGATCAAGCAGCTACTGAGCATATGCAGAGTAACATAGACTCTGAATATTAGATTTCCCACATGATCTTTATCATTTGTTCACCTTTAAAATGTGCATTACACAGTTTGTGGGGAGTGGGATTTGTTAACAGTTGAAGAGCATGCATGTTAATAAAACATTTTTTATACTGTACATGTAATTCTTAGTACTGATTACTTCTATTCTTTCTAAATTCAAACAGTGTTCCAGGGATTCAATTTTCATCTGATTAAGTTTGTTTATTAAGTTATGAGAATAAACTTTATAAAAGTTTCAATTCTCTGACACACCCAAAGTTCCATTTTGCACCTTTTTATCAATGTTACAACATTGTTTTTATTTTTTTTTTTTTTTTTTTTTTTTTTTTTTTTTTTTTTTTTTTTTTTTTTTTTTTTTTTTTTTTTTTTTTTTACCTTGTCTGCACATGCTGTCGAAGGTTAACACTACAAGAAGTGCAATCTTTTAACAGCAATGCATATTTTATTATTGCAATTAAATAAATTTATTTATTTCATTGCATAATTGTGACCATCACCAGCCCTCCCTAGGGAAGGGTAAGAAATACTTTATTAAAGGGAGGATGTAAAAAAAGAGAGGGCAGTGTTTACACCAAGGTGAGGGGTTGGAGGGGGGTGGGGAAGTTAACAGGGAAGAGGGATACAAGATAGGATATGGAATGAGTGGGGAATAGTTGTTAGGTTCCAAGTGATGCGATGTGAAATTGTGGTTGTGTATATTGTGCAGTTTGGTGACCAGTGTGCGGTTTAGGAATAATAGTGGTGGCTGTGAACAGAGGAAGAGGTGAGTGGAAATTCCATAAAACAGGTATTTGGGAACAAGGTGTCTAAGGTTGAGCCCAGTATGAGTGTTATCCCACAGCCCAAGGCCAGTGCATACATGACAAATGTATTTCCAAGAACCGCCACTGCAAAACCCACGAGCCGCCCCCGGGCCCGAAGAAGCAGTCAGGCCAGCAGCGAGAGCGGGCAGCCTAAGGGCCCCCGGCGACCACCCCACGGCCAAGCAGCCCCCCGCACGCCCCCAAGGTCCCAAGCCGAGAGGCAGCCATCGCCCCCCCCATACACACCCGAGAAAGCCCCAAGGAGCCAAGGACCCAGCGCACCACGCCACCGATCCCACCCCCAACCCCCAGACCCCCCACCCCACCGACCCCCCCCCCCCACACACACCCCCGCGCCCAACCCCCCGAGGGGAGGGCCCAGAGAACTCCCTGCCCGAGGCCCCAGCGGAGGAACCGAAGCCCACGCCCAGCAGACGACCAGAGCCGCGCCGAACGGGCAGCCGGCGGGCACCCGCCGGCGAGCCCAGAGCCAGCAGGGGCCCGACCCCAGGCCAGAAGGACCCGGAATGGATGCAGCACCAGGAGCAGCCCGCCCAGGGAGGACGACCACACCCCAAGCCGCATAAGGCACCAGGGGGCCGCTGGGAGTCCCCCCGCCGGCCCCCAGGCACCCCAACCTAGCCCCCCATGGCGCCCCAGATCACCCCCTGCTGATGCCGCCCGCGCCACGAGCTTCAGTTTTTTTTAAAGCCAGGGCCCCCCCCAAGGGCCAAGCCAGACCGCCCCGCCGGGATGTGGCCCCCTGTTCGGGCCCCGACACCCTGCCTCACGGGGCACTGCCCAAGCAGGGGCCGTACCAGTAGGTACGCAAGGGCGCGGCACGCGCCACCCGCCCCGAAAGACCCCCGCCACGACCGGCCCGGCCAGCAGGCCAAGCACCCCGGGCCCCAGGAGCACCCCCCGGGAACAGGACCCCCCAAGGGCAAGCCCCCGGGCCAAGCCCCCCGGGACGCGCCCCCCACCCCGGCCCAGGACCCGGCCACAGCCCAGCAGAACCGCACAGCCCCAGACGGCACAAGGCCAGCAGCCCAGGGCCCGCCGTCCCCCGGACGGCGCAAGCCACGGGGCAGCGCCCCCCGCCGGCCCGCGAGCAACCGGCGACCCCCACCGCGGGGACGGAGGCACCCCAACGGCACACATCAAGTAAGGGACAGCAGCCCCCAGCCAAAGATGCCCCGGACCCACCCACCAGTCCGCAGATGGCAGGACGTACCCACCAGGCGGCCGAAAGCAACCTCAACCACCGGAACAGCTAGCGCCGCCCCCCCAGTAAACAGCATCATCCCGAGGCGCCAAACAACCCCGCCCCAACCCCGGTGAGGACACCAGCACCCCCCCAGCACACCCACCCCCCAAACCGGCGAGGCAGGCCGCCCCGGGCCCGCACACCGCGGGGCCCGCCCCCAAGGCCACCAGGAGACGAAACAAGCACCAAGCCACACCCAAGGGGGAGAGGCACCCCCGCGCCCCACCAGGCCGACACCGCCCGGAAAGACCCCGCAAGGAGAGACCCCGGCAAAGCCCCTCCGAGACCCACCGCCACGCCCGACCGCACCATCGTGATGTATTTTTACTCTATGCAGTGGCCCAGCCACCAACAGAGGGGCCAGGCCCCCACCGGAGAGGCCCAAATGTGTGTACCAACCCACCACCCTGTTATGGTGCCTCTCCATTCCCCAATGGAGAGGCACTTCCCGATCCCCTGTGTGAATGTGTGTGTTTGGTGAATGTATGGGGTGTGATTAAAAGAAGGGGGATGGAGGGGAGCGGTGCTCCCCATCCAGCCTCTGTGGATTTATGTGTATGTGGTGTAATAGGCCGGAGGGTGTAAGTGATAATACACCCTCCGGGGGGTGGCATGTTGAGATGTGATTAAAATTGGAGGGATTAGTAGGGCAACTAGGGTGGGAGTGCCGCCCCCACGCCACTACATAGTAACACAGGTGGCGGCCCCCTCCACCCCCAGCCCCACCATCCAGCCCCCCAAGGGTTGGGTATGGGTGTGTGGTGCATTTTGTGAGTGAGCCAGACCAGCTGGGAGTGTGGTGAAGTGAACATGTAGGAGGCCTGTCCGGTGTGAGCCGGGCCCGTCCGCATGGCGGGCCACGCGAGAGGGTAGATGGCGCAGACGGGCAAGTGGCACTGTGGGCCCCGGAGCAGCACAGCCAGAGACCCCCCCCCACGGCACCCCCCAGACCGCGCCGGCCCCGCGGAGCACGGCGACAACCCCCACCCCCGGGCACAGCCAGGCACCAACCCCATCCCCCGGCGCCCCAGGGGGCGACCCCCGCCGCACGCCGGCCCGGAGCAACGCCACCCCGCCGCCAAGGGGAGCGGCCGAGCAGGGGGGAGGCCCGCGCCCGCACCAGGGCCAGCACAGGCCCACCCGGCGCCACGATACAACACTCTCCACCGGGAGGCGGCCCCGGCCCCCCCGACTAGAGAGGACGCCATCCACCGCCAAGCAGGGCCATCCCGCCAGCCACGGACCGGCAAGCCGGAGTACCGAAGCACCCCCAGCCCGGAACCGCCCCCCCACACCAACGGCGCCAATGGAGCCCCCCCCCCCCCCCACGGAGGCGATCCCCGACGACCCACGCACCGGCACGAGACACCCCCCCGACGCCAGCCCACCCCGGACGACAGCGGGCCCGAGGCCACCAGCCCCGCCCCGCCCAAGGCTGCGCAGCGCCGCCACGAGCCGCGGCCGGTCCCCGGGCAGATGGCAGGAGAGCACTCCCCCGGAAACGTAGACCAAGGATCCGCCCCCGGGGCACCCCCGCCCCGGAATCGCGCCCACGGCGCCCGGTGCACCCAGCCAGCAGACCAGCCAATCCCGACAAGGATCCACCAGGCCAAGAACCACGCGCCGCGCCCCCGCACACCCACCCAATACGACCCCCGGGGAGACCCCATAGCACCCCCCACCCCACCCCTCTAGCCGTAACGGCCACACCCCGGCCATTGCGGTCAAACAAAAAGCCCCGGAGGGGGCCCCGCCTGGCTCGCCGCGCAAGCGACATCCCTGGCAAAGGCGCGCCCCAGGGAGCCAAGCCTAGGACCCGCAAGGGCCGACGGAGCAACCCACAGCCACACCCCGCCACCCAGCGACCCAGGAGGCAATCGCCGACCCCGGGCAGCAGCCACCCCCAAAGCCACCCCCACCCCGGATCCCCCCGGACCGGAGCCAAGGACCCCACCACCCCAGGCCCCCCAACGAGACCACCCCCCAGCCAACCCACCCGGCACGGCACCGCCCGTCCCCCAGGCGGGAGCCACAGCCCCCCCACCAGCGCCCCAGGCCAACGGGAGCCCCCCAAACCCAACCCAACAGGATGGCGGGCGCAAGAGCAAAGGAGGAGGGGGGGGGAGGACGAGACAGGGGGACAGGGAGCAAGGGGAAGGAGCGGCAGGGGAGCACGCAGGGCCCCAGCCCCAGAGACCAACCAGATGTGCACGCGAGGGGCAACAGCGCCAAATCAAACAGCCCCGGGACCTCGTGAACACCCAGAAGGAATGCACACCCGTGTCGAGGCAACAAGAGACCCCGGCAACCCACCCCAGCCACCCCGGCCAAGACCACCCCAGAGGCCCAAGGTGGCCCAAGCTTACAGTTGGGCTAGTGCGTTAGTAAAGAGTGGTGCTGGCAGTCGCTTGCAGGCTAGATCATCAGGGTTTTAAAAATTTAGATTTAATGCAATTAAAAAAGGAGTCCAACGCTCCTCAAAGCACGTTATTTTTTTTTGTTTTCTGAGAGCAGACATCTTTTCCATGGAAATAAATTCTGTGAGGAGATTTTGCCATTGGTTTATGTTTAAGGATTTTTTGTCTTTCCAATTTAGTAATATTGTTTTTTTTGCTATGGCTAGTGCCGCAAGGACTGATTGTGATTGGTTTGCTGGAAGTTGAAGCATTGTCAGGTCTCCAATCAAACAAAGATTTGGAGATAAAGGAATCCTGCAGTCCAAAATGGAGGACAGTTTTTCAGTGATTAGAATCCAAAAGTGTTGAACTGGGGAGCAAAGCCATAAGGCATGTAGATAGGAATCCGCTGTATTCTGGGTGCACTGAGAGCAGATGTCTGTTGCTAAGAAGCCCATTTTATGCATTTTCTGTTGGGTAGTGTGGGATCTGTGGAGGACCTTGTATTGAATTAGCTGAAGGTTTGTGTTTTTTGTCATCTTAAAAGTATTACAACAAATTTCTGTCCAGAAATCAGTGCTCGGGGTGATTGAGAGTTCGGCCTCCCACTTCGCGATTGGTAAGTAATTACAGTTAGTGTTCGAGAGCGCTCTGTATATTTTTGAGAGTTTTTTTGATTTTGTTGAGATTTTTTTCATATATATAGCCAGTTCTGGAGGTTGTAAAGTAGTTAAGTCTAGTGGAGTATTTTTCTTTATTGTCTCTGTTACTTGTAAGTACTGTAGAAAGTTACTTTTATTTATATCGAATGCTTGGGTTAGATTGTTATATGGCCTGATCTTGTCATTTTCAAAAAGGTCTTGGAGATGAGTGATTCCACTCTCTTCTCATGTTTTCAGATAGAGTGGTGTTTTTTTATTTTTAAAGTCAGGGTTGTGCCAGATTGGAGACAGTATACTAATTTTTAATTGGACATTTGTGATGTCCAGGGCTTTCCACCATGCAGTCAGTGTGGAGGCAATTAGTGGGTTTTTAAAGCAGTTGTGATGTTTGAGGGTCGCAGTGATAAAAGGGAGATCAGAGAGTTTAATGTGTTTGCAGTCTAACTGTTCTATTTCTAGCCAGGTGTTGTAGTATTCTTTTGGTTTTAGCCACTCTGTTAAATATAATATTTGGTTTGCTAAGTAATAATGCATGAAATTAGGGGCTTCTAAACCACCCTCGTCTTTGTTTTTTTGAAGGGTTGAAAGGCTTATTTTAGGTTTTTTATTTCTAGTATAGAATTTTGTAGTTGCAGAATCTAATCTTTGAAACCATTGTTTTGGTGGTTTCAGTGGTATCATTGAGAACAGGTAGTTTATTTTAGGTAAGATTTTCATTTTAACTGAAGCTATCCTGCCAAGTAGTGAGATGGGGAGATTGTTCCATCTCCGCAGATCTTCTGTGACTTTGTCCAACATCGGATCATGATTTAGTTTAATTAATTCATTTAAGTTTGGTGATATATTTAAGCCTAGATATTTAATTGTATTTGTGGTGGAGGGGTGTTGTGGATTTTGGTTTGCAGGATTCCATGAGTTTTTTGTCAAAGGGAGGATTGATGATTTTGTCCAGTTAATGGAATAGTCTGATAATTTAGAGAAGCTGTTTATTAGATTAAATACTTCCTCTAAAGAGGATTGCGGTTCTTCCAAATAGAGTAAGATGTCATCCGCGTAAAGATTAATTTTGTGTTCTGAGATGGATGAGTGGATTCCTTTAATAACAGAGTTCTGACGTACAGCTGCTGCGAGAGGTTCAACGAATATTGCAAAAAGCAAAGGTGAGAGTGGGCAGCCTTGTCTGGTTCCCCTCACGTAAGCACAACATTGTTTTTAAATAAATGTTGTGCTTACGTTACATCATGGCAGTCATTTTTAATCTCAATTTATTCTACTGAACACACACACCCTAACCCTATATTTTAGTAATTTTGTGTATTTTAATAGTTATTTTGAGTCATTTCATGTATTTCTCTTGTCGTGTTGTGTTTTTCTTCAATTTTGTTGTTTAGTGTGTTACGGTGATTACTACTACTACTGTTATTTTTTTGTTTATGTTTTGAGCACTAATAGAGAAAAGATTAAAGTTTTTTTTGTATTTTTGGGTTCATTTTGTGTAATTGTTTTGTGTATTATAATTGTCGTTTTGAGAGAAATTTTACGCATTTTTGTTGTCATTGTGTATATTTTTCTCTGTGTTTTTTTTTTTTTTTTAAACTATTTTTTTAGATTTTTGTTGTCAGTTTGTGTTTTTCTTCAATTTTGTTTTGTGTTATGAGCCATTTTGTGTTTTTGTGGTCAATTTTGAGTATTTTGTTTTTTTTTATTTTTCTCTAATAATTACTACTACCATTATCATTTTGAGCATTAATACAGAAAATATTACTTTTGTGTGTTTTTGCTCTCAAAATATACACAAAATGACTATCCCTTTGATGCAGTTCTGCTCCGTCACCTTAAAATGAATCACTTGAAACATTTAATGTATATTCTCTTTAAAAAAAAAAAAAACAGAAACAAAAAAAAAACATGTAAATAACATTTTTTCTTTCAAAAATCGAATTAGCCATTAGACAGACAATACAATTACATAGATACATATTTTCCAATATCGCACATTCAATCTGCCAAAAAAGTAATGATTACAAAGCCAACAGAGATGCTGCCATATATATATGTATATATATATATAGAGATGTATGTACAATGATGATATATAGCATTCGTAATTGCACTATGCCTGAAGAAATGTAAATTACAGGCTTATATTGGAAGGAAAAAAAAAAACTTAAATTGAAATTCATGAGTGAGAAACAGTAAATGGGAGGAGCCAATCATAATAATAATAATACAGCTGAAACACTGCAGTGGAAACGCGTCAGTCAGTTCTATCAGATCGATCCTTCCTAAATGCTGAGTCATCATCAGTATATAGTGGAGCCTGCTGTTGCTTTAAAGACTCATTTTGGCATTGGCAATAAATACACACACTTTATACCGTAATAAAAAGCATGTATGTGGCACAGTTGAACAGAAACTTTTAATGTTAATGTTTCATAAGTTAGCGCGCTGCTGTCCTCATCATAAAGTGACGGATTCACGTCTTCCTCTAACCTCACCTCAGTGGTCAAACTTTTATTAACGCTACATTCTCCTCTCAGATCTGCAGCTTTACCCCAAAAAATTGTGTGACGCACTTTCACATGTGCTACTCCACGCAGAATGGGACCAAAAGTCAATATTCTATGGTGTAATAATAATAATAATCAATAATTATTGTTATAATTTGTGTGCTAGAAGGGTCCAATTTGCACCCCCAATCCAATCCCCGAAGAATTAACCAAGTGGGGTTTTTCTGGAAGCTTGTTATGTATATTTAAATAATCTCTATGTTACCATGTGAGAAGTTGGGTTTCACTAACTTTTCAAGACAAAATTGGTGGTAGGAGAAATGAAAGTGACCACAGCTCCAAGTAGATATGGTGCATAATAACGTCTGACCCCTCAAAATGATTCATGTCAAAAGAAAAGTTCGTGAGTTTCGGTCTCTCTGGGTGCCCTCTACTCTTTGAAACTAGTTTTATGCAAATGAGATTATTTAGTATGTCACCAGAGGTCAAAAGGTCACCGATTTGGTGGGGGTGGGTTACATAAAATCCTTTCCATGTAACATGGATGATATATAATTGTCACATCTGATAAAAAAATAAAGAATTCCAAGTATTATGAGAAGACTGTTGCATATTATCATTTGTTTTCAGTGCGTAATTTTAAGCAACTCCCCAAACTGTTGACCTTTTGACCTCTGGTGACCTATTAAATAATCTCATTTGCATGAAATTAGTTTCAAAGAGTAGAGGGCACCCAGAGAAACGTTTTGAGGGGTCAGACATTATTATACACAAATTCTACTTAGAGCTATGATCCATTTAATTCACTCTTACCTCCAATTTTACACATATACTGCCTTGAAAAGTTAGTGAAACCCATTTTTTCACATGGTAACGTATAGAATATTTAAATATTCATAACAAGCTTAATGCTTCTAGCTCACAAACTATAATAATGATGGCCTCTATCAAAGCAATTTGAAATAATTTAAAATCACAGTTTATACCTACTTACAAAGACACTTACCAATCAGTTTAAATGGAAAAATAAGCTGTCGGTTAAAGATCGTTACATCATGTCCTGTTTGTTATGAAGCGTCATAACGAGAAAAGGAAACACGGAACCACTCCCCTCCTCTTCTTCTTCTTCTTCTTCTTTATAAAAAGGCAGAAACGGACGACTCTTCATCCACGCTTTAAATATCAACATGTTTCGCTCACCTCCAAGAGCTCAACAAAAACAAATAAATTAGTATTAATGCAACATTAGATTTCTTTTTATCTTCAGTCAGTGGGAGGAGTCAGCGCTCTACACCAGGTTGTACTCCTTTAGGTTGAGCTGCAGGATGGTGTCCTTGACCGCCGCGAACACAAAGCGGATGTTCTCCGTGTCGGTGGCGCACGTGAAGTGAGAGTAGATGATCTTATCGTTGTCGGGGTTCAGGTCCACAAACATCTTCAGGATGAATTCCCGACCGGCCTGGGGGTCCCTCTGTGGACCTGGGGGGGGGGCATAGTCAACGTTAGCACACAATGACAATGACAGCAGTACAGTAAGACTTTTTATTGCCATTTAAAATTACATTTAAGATCAGCTTCACAGTGAACATAATTTGGAAAAAATGATTTGAAATAATTTTTTTTTACTGTCTAGTGCAGACGTGCAACTGTAAAAGTAAACACACACAAAATGACAGTAAAATACACAAAAAAAACAGACTAAAATAATCAGAATCATTCCAAAAAAACATTACCACAAAAATAGCCAGAAATCTATAAAAACAACAAAAACACAAAAAATAAAACCATTAATTAAAATCTTTGTAGGACAGGCAATTTTTGTTAAATTTAGGTTTTTTTATGAAAACTAAATGTTACCATTTATTTTGAAATGTGAGACTAATTACAATCATAAAAGTCATACTTGTGTGTTACAATTTAAGACTTTAAAAACATCGATTTAAGACATTTCAATGACAAATAAGGCCTTATTTTTAAATTCATGAATTTAATATCTTTTAAGACTTTGTAAGGATCCGCGGGAACCCTGACAGTGTACATTTTAGGACATCCTCATTTTTTTTTTTTTTTTTTTTTTTTTTAGGACATCCTCATGAGTCATGACTCAGCAAAACCTCTGTCAAACCAAAATGAGTCACCTGTTAAACTAAACGCCATAAAATAACATGACCTCAGGCTTCAAAATAAAAGTCATCAGACTCAACGACCTCAGTCCGTAAAACACAACATGGCGTTCTATTTTGAAGGAACCAGATGTACACATGACCAAGTAAGTTGAAAAGCCGTTCTTTCCTTTTATTTTTTATAATAATATATCAACGTAACTAAACGCCCCTTTTATAAAAAAAAACTATCACAATCTGTGGTGAGTATGTTGGATTGAGAGAAGAGTGAATAGAGAGGTATATGGAGTAATGAGTAGCTAGTTAGCATAGCAGAAATTCTTCATTGGAGATTTTATAGCATAGACTGGGCGTGTCTTAACTGCTCCAGAAGCCCCGCCCATAATCAAGGCATTTTTTTTTTAATTTCCCTTCTCGTGGCAGGTCAAGAGAAAACAGGGGTTTAGTTACTCTTTAAATGAAACGTTGATAAATATTAATGTTCTGCCAAATGGCTTGTTAGCTGCCTCCCACCCTCCTGCTGAGCAGTGGGAGGGGCCAGGTGGAAGCCCGTCCCACTTGTGACTGTGCACACCTGATTCTTTTATTGACTCAAGCCAGTCACTGTGGGAGAACTGAGACAATGGTAGTGTTATCTTAGCAGCTAAAGAGTTATTCACGCTCAATATGGGACTGAGCTTTGATATAAAGACTCTTTAATGTTTGGATGGACCGCAGGTAAGAACTTCTGTTGCTTGGACAATTCATTCAAAATGAATGAGGAAACCCAACACTTAAACATTGTCTAGCATTAATACACCAGTAGAATGCTTGTTTGGCACATTGGTTATTGTTTAACAGGTAATGCAAGGGTTGTTTATTGAGTATGATCCTTGTTTAATTTAAAGATTTATTTCAAGTGCCACGTTAACTGCTGTTAAAACTAGATTTGGTTAATGTGAAATACAAATAAGCTAAGATAAAGTGGTTAAAAGTAGTTTGGTTTAAAAATTACCTGAGTTAAAGTATATTAAGTTAAATTACTTTAAACAATCTAATTTTGTTAAAAACGTGTGGTTAATAGGAAAGATGAGTATGAATATTTGATTTGTTTCTTTGTTAAGACTGGACAATTAAATGCTATACACATGTTAAATGCTGTTAAAATGTGGTTGTAACAATGCAAGTTAAAATACCAATAATCTATAAAAGCAAGGATTCTCTGTGTGTCTGTTCCTCAAATATCTCTATGAATTAGGCTCAGATTGACCTGAGACTTTCAACATGGCTGCTGCTTGGTTCAAGGGTGTGCAACGTCGGATTTGTTTGGACTGCAATGACACCGTTAATTAATTATTTCATAAAATTGTCTTAAATACAGCTTTGCAGGACAGCTCAATGTTGACAGGTAGTCATGGTAACTCGGGATAAGTTGAAAACTGCGAAGAATCTACAAGAGTGACTGCACAAAGGGCTTTTAAAATCAACTAAAGTGGGTTTAATATCCTAAAAAAAAACACAAATATTGACAAGCAGGTGTCCTCAGTGAGCAATGTTTGTAACTTAAGTAATAATAAGAAAAAATAATAAAAAAAAAAAAAATTCACTATACAGTATATGTAGCCTATATTACAGTGCTAAATAATATGCTCTACACAGTTCATTTAGTCGACTTGCTACGTTAGTCTGTTCATACTGCCAGATTTCATTCCATTTGAGACGTTAGCTTTGTTTGTTGCAAATTTTTATGCGCTGACTATGACGTGAATAATGGACATAATCAAAACTGTAAGGCCTGCTGTTGCATTCTCATTTTGAATTCACCAAACCCTTCTGAGCTGTGACAGTTAAAAGGATTTTTTTTTTTTACAAATGTGGCCTAAAACCTTTTAAATGTCCTTATTAGAAGATCTATGCCTAACAAATCACATTAATTTACACCATATTCATTTTATTAACTTTTAAAACTGGGACTACTTTACCCTGTGCGCCGCCATGTTGAAATGATGTCATTATTGATGTGATTAACCCCTTTTAGTTCATTGAGTTCTATAGGAAGTGAAGCATTCAGGATCATTTAGCAGCTTTTTCAGTCAAAATAACAACTCGTGCTGCTTTGGGTTGCTCTAAAAATCAGTAAAAGTAAAAAAAAGTTGATGTAAACCTCTTTTGTTTACTGAGATAATAAATTAAAACCGTGACCCAAAAATGTGTGTGTGCGTGCGTTTGCTGTGTGCTGCTGCTGAGCTGTCACTGCATAGAGTTGCTCCGTTCCTCAGACAAAAGTCTCTGCCTTGTTTTGCTGGCTCTGCCATGGTATAAGTTTGAGAAAAGTGAATTTGTAGACAACCGTCTAGTTTTAGTTTATGTTGAGCTGCTGTTAAGCAGTACGTCTTACCACCGGGTCGGAGGCAGGGAAAGTTGCAAGTGCTGTTTTCTGTCCAGAGACAGTAGGGAGAGACGAAAGACCCCCAATCACCCTATAAACACTTGTATTGCCCTCAATACTTCTCAATGAGCAGCAATAATCCTACAAGAAACTACGAAAAATGTTGCTAATGCACAATCAAAGCAGCTTTTAAAACATAAAATGTATGTATGCATACATACATGTTATGTGCTCTTACCGTCGTACTCAGGGAAGTAGTCGACCAGATGGGAGTAGAGGATTTTCTCCTCCAGCAGGTCCTTCTTGTTCAGGAACAAAATGACGGAGGAGTTTTTAAACCACGGGTACGTGATTATTGTCCTGAACAGAGCTTTACTCTCCTCCATCCGGTTCTGCACAGGAAGTGGTGAATGGAGAGAAGAAGAAGAAGAAGAAGAAGAAGAAGAAA
Organism: Gouania willdenowi; assembly: GCF_900634775.1. NCBI lineage: Eukaryota > Metazoa > Chordata > Actinopteri > Blenniiformes > Gobiesocidae > Gouania > Gouania willdenowi. The sequence continues at coordinate 39,109,517 of NC_041052.1, forward strand.
GAGAGAGATCATCACTTAATTAAACCTTTTATGTTCATTAAATTCAGATTTGAATAAAGGTTTACCAGCACCAAAGGGAGAGCGATGAAGATGAGCGACAGAGCGGTTGTTAACATCTTTATTTCTTTACACTTGAGGTCAGATTTTAATTACATAAACAGCCGCTCTGAAAAGAAGCTTTAAACGTCACTTTAACTGGTTCACATAAAGGCTGAGTGCAGATGGTCTGCTTTAGTCTGCGTAAACTTTCTGTAACATTGGACATCAAAGCATGTGTTGATCCCACCTGTTCATTGACGTACTTTATGATGCTCATCACGTTTTAAAAAGTAATAGAAAGCTAAAAGCTCGCTGATCATTGACAAATGCTTTTCCAATACAAAAAAAGACAGTAGACAAAGAATCTTCTACATCTTAAGATACGATGTAGCTCAAACATGCAGCACTCGGCTTTGTGCTGCTCCAAAAGTAGCACCAATGGACTCCAAAAAACTAAACAAAATGATAACATAATACAAAAATGGCTCCTAAAGCACACAAAACAACCACAAACACACACAAAATGAGTGAGAAATGTACAAAATGACAACAAAATACAAAAAAAAAAATTAAAGAAAAATATATGAATGAACACAAAAATACAAGACAAAATGATGAGAAAAAAAACACACAAAACAACAAAATAGGACAACAAAATGACAAAATACAAAGAATAACTGAAAAAAATGAAATAAAAAAATACACATGAAAACCAAATGACGAGACAAACAAAAACAACAAAAATAAGACAACAGAAACATACAAAATGACTTCAAAAACACAAACCAACATTAAACACTATTTGACAACAAAAACACACAAAATGACAAAAAAAGCACAAAAAAGAAATCACTGCTAAAAAAAAATAAGAAGAAAATATATAAAAATAAACACAAAAATACACATGAAAACAAAACGACTTCAAAAACACAAAACTACATTAAGACACACACAAATTGAGAGAAAAATGTACAAAATGACAACAAAACCACACAAAATAAGAGAAAAATATAGAAAATGACAAAATACAAAAAAAAAATCAAAGAAAAAAAATGAATTTAAAGACAAATATACAATAAACACAAAAATACGCATAAACAAATGACAACAACAAACAGACTGACGAGAAAAAACACACAAAGCAACAATAATGGGACATCAAAAACATACAAAATGACTCCAAAAATATAGAAAGCTCTTTGTTTCCTGTGTTAATGCTCAGATGATGACATAAATGTTGATATAATGTGGCCCTTAGATCTGATTGTGTGAGCCCTGCTGTGAGAAAGGTTGTCCATCATAATGTGTAGATCATCCCATAATAAACAGTGTACGGTAGTTATTCTGTAGTTTGGTGTCATGATGAATTACCTCATTGTCTGATTCCACCAACACTTGGTCATACTCGCTGAGCGCTACCAAGAACATGATGGACGTGACGTTCTCAAAGCAGTGGATCCACTTCCTCCTTTCTGACCTCTGACCTCCAACATCCACCATCCTGACCACAAAAACAGCTGAAAATGTTTAGCTTTCTATCAAAAACAGACATTTCAGTGACACAGGTTAATGTAAAATAATCTGTTACAAATCTGTTGATTTTTATGAGTAGAAACATGTTGAAATGTTTGTGCTGTGAATGTTTTATAACAAAGTACTTCTGAGGTCTAAAATAACAGCAATGCCTTTGAATCTATAGTGTCTCAGGAGGGACAACACACCAAAAATGTGCAAGGCTTATTTGCCACTACAGTAGGGCCTTATAAAATCAGCATGAACGGAATCGACCAATGAAAATGGTTAAACGCAGAAATGGTCGCCGTCACCGTGGGGCAAAGAAAATTTTTTTAATGGGGAAATGTTTCCGGGGACCGCTTATTAGGTGCACCGCCCTCTCTCCTCCTGTCCTGGTTGCATTAAACTCTGCCTAAAACACCAAAACACCCTCTAAAAACAACACAAATCATCACTGACTCCTAAATACAGATCCACCAGTGCCCGCTTAACTTTGCTGTGCCTGTGATCAGCTTTAATCATCTTCACCTGCTCAGTGTTGGAACTGTTGTGTCTGACTAACTAAGAATAACAGTCTGTGCTGTCCTTTAGTTCTTTTTATTCCAGCCTTTTGTCCGTGCCTCTTAAGTACACATTCACAGTCAGCTAGCTACCTCAAGTACAACCATTTCAGTGGTAACTTCCAGTTTACAAAATAAAAGTCCGTTGGAGCATTATTATTATAATGTTACATTCTAACAACATCTCATCAGAGCTACAGAAGATAAGATCATTTAAATTAGGTTAATTTAAACTAAGTTGATCTAAACATAATCAATAAACCTGATCAGATTCAGTAAACCATTGATCTCTGAGAGGAAATCAGGTGACATTAATACTGTTCTCATACATCTTTATATAACATATGAATAATTAAAAAGGAGCAGTCAGAATAATCCATGTCACTACAACTTATATCTACCTTTTAATTGTATCTTACTTTATTTTTGACATACATTTTTGCTTAATTACTAGTTTTTTTTAATTTATTATTATTTATTTTGTTTCCTCACAGGAGTTAAAAACTGTTTTCTTTAAAAAATTTGAAATATTTCTGGAAAAAAAAACAAAAAAAAAAAAAAAACGGAAAACACGAAATTTGGAAAAAGATAAAACACATTTTATAGGGCCCTACTACAGACAAAAGTTCATCTGAGGGGAGAAAACTGAGAGGTTGTAATTTTCATCCTTAACACTAGAGGACACTAAGTTCTCAATGCTGGTCTTACTGTATTAGCTCTGAATGAATAGAATAGACACATTTTACTAAGGAAGTGCAGCAAATTATGATTTTCATCCATAGAGCTGCTGAAAACTTAACAAGCTCATGAATAACACTCAGTATGACAGGGCACAATTCACAAGGCAGGTTGACCAGGTCAGAGCGTGGCTAAAACCTTTACACGCTAATACAAATGATACAATGTTGTCATTTTCAGCAACAAAGCTACAGCGACAAACAAACTTCTAATTATGGAAGAAATACCTTCAATGTATTAATCAATAAGGCCTTTTCTCTGCAGCTTTAAACTAAGATCTGTCCTCACCTGAATATGACGCTTTGCAGGTCAAATGGATATTCAATTATGCCTGTTGTTGGGACTCGAACCCTTAATACGTCCTGCTGGGTGGGAAGGTAGGACGGTTCTGAAATCCGGTCCAATGCATTTAGGTAACTGTGAAGAGAAGAAATGAATAACAATTATTAAATAATAAATACAGCAGGATAATTCCATTTCAACAAATTTTACCTTCGGTTCATTAGTAATTCAATAGGCACACTGTACATTGTTAGTTTGATCAGATGAATACTTTTTGAAAAATGGACAATTTAATGTGGGGGGTTGTGATGATTTCTGTATCCTTATTTTGCTTCCATTTTTAGCTTCCAATATCTCAGAAACTACATCAGATACTCTCAGAATATACAGAAATATCTGCTATACATCCTATCTGGTGGACAGCCACTCAAAATCAGGAAAAGGTTATTGTGTGTTTGGATCTGGAACATGTTCAGTTAACAACTTTGTATATGCCTCCCTGTAATGTGATCAGCTTTGAGCTATGAACATAGACTGTTCACATCACTAATGATTAGTCACAGATATGCATTGGTTCTTGGGTGAAAGTGTCAGAAAATACAAAAAAAAACAAAAGCTCATTTTGAATTCCTTCTCATAAATGTATTATGTAACATTTTTTGCAGAGGTATAAAAAGTACTGATATCTCCTAATCAAGTAGAAGTACTGTTACTTGATTGAAAGTACAAGTAAATCCTACATAAAATACTCACGTACAAGTGAAAAGCAGCTCAATTAAATAGTACTCAAAGTCACTAGTTACTTTCACCCCCCACGTTTATTTTTGGTAATAAATCTTGCCACAGTTCCCTTGTATACAGTAAACATCTCATGTATGAACTTAAAAAAGAAGAAATTAAATATTGCACAATTGATACTTAATTTATTTTCCACAAAGGCATCTGTATAAAATAAAAGGTTCGTCAAAATGTACTATTCTTTTTTCAAATAAAATAACACCACTGAAATCAATTCAACATTTAAAAAACTCTCTAAGTATAGATACATTTATCAACTCTAAAACTGAGAAAATAACTGGCATTTAATGTTGTTTTGGTGCCGTACGTTACGTTTAATCTGATTGGTCGGCTATGGTGTGATGCATTTGATTATTGTCTGGTTATTTCATTTTTTGTAGTTTCACAATGTCTGTTGATCATTTTAAAACAAAAAATTATAATTTTCTTAGTAACGGTTGAGTGTAGAAATGTAACTAATTACTTTACTTCTTTAAATGACCAATACTGGTACTTTTAATCCGTTACTTTTATCTCTGCATTTTTAAAAAAAATATTATTTTAATTCCTTTTATTTATATATATAATATTTCAGATTGAATTTATAAATGCTTATTTGTATTTCACGATGTTTATTGTTACGTGAGTGCTGAAAAGTGGTGGATCTAGCATTCTTCAATAAAAAAAAAAAAATATTAATCAAAAAATTACTGTGTGCCAATTGAATAATCATGGAATAACACGTAATTTCAAAAAAAATTTAGACCAAAGTACATAGGCCATTTGTGAAATGACATGGAATAAATGACTCAGCATTTCTGTATTGATTTGTAATATTTCAACTCATACATAGAGAGAAAGGTGAAAATGTAACCCTTCCTTTCATGGACTACTCACTATTTAGTAGAGTCTGAGAGCTGGTATTCCCTCCTCCGATCGTAACACTCCTGGATTCCTGGGTCGTTCCATAAGCTCTTGATTGCATCGACGTAAGGATTCTCAAACATGGTGACCTTCTCCACGTCCACCTCTCTAACAATGTTGGCGTTAGCCTGGTTTAGAAACACAACAGGAACACACATATTACAAATTATCAGCACAGAGTTATTCATCTTAAGCCCCAGCTACTTTTCTCCAAAAATCACATACACATAACAAATAATGTTTTTCTAAGCTTCTACATGACCTACATGGCTACTTTTAGGACGCTCAGTGGTTACAGACAATGTGAAGTTTTGGAAATATATGATATTGAGTGATAATAAATCATGTTTTATTTACTGAGATCCATAGTGCGGCCAAAAAAAACTTGAGATTTACATCAAATATGAAGCCAATTCTCAATAGGGAAGGCTGTAAAAGCAGAAATAATTGAACTAATGTATGGACATCAACTGCAGCAAGTTTGGTGATAATAATAAACATTAGGCCAAAGATACACATTTTGTACAAAAAAGTTCAGCCCACTTTGCCACAACTGTGCTAAAGTTTTCCACAAGCTTGGGAAGAAGTGTGTAACTGTAATATGTCAGTCAAATTGATTCCAATCATTGTTAGTCTTATTTTTGAACACTAGGTGTTGCAATTTGGCTTGAAATGAACACATTTTTCATTTTTATTCAGGTCTTTGCAATGCCATGTGTATTGCTATTTATGGTTCCACTCTTTGGTGCCGTTACGCATTGCTCTTATTCAGCAATGCTTGGACCAATCAGAATGTTTGACACTGTGTTGTAAAGCTCAGAACCTGTAGAAATTGTTGATATCAAACACTATGGGACCAAGCTTTGGCCCTGGCCAATCAGAGCTGGGCAAAGGAGGGACCAGCCACTTTATGCACAAGCGCTTTGGACGTATTTCTCGACTGTGAAGTGCTCAGATGTGTGTAATGGCGGTATCTGTCTGACTACAAGATTTGGATTTATCAAAATATGGATTTTTATTCACATTGGAGCAAATTTTCAGGAGAAACAAAGAAATGTAAGACACAATTTGTCCTTATTGTTGACTTTTTCCGTTATGTATTTTCTGATTTTGTGGCGTTGTTTTATGTAACATACCCGACCTGTATATCAGTAGATTCAGCTCAGCCTGTAGTTTCAGGTACACTCTTGTTACTGTATAGAGCTCTGTGGTTATTTAGTGACTCAGAGCAGTGGAAAAATGCTGAGTTGTCGACTTTTCCCTCTTTGAACATAATGGGCTGGTGTGTGTGCTGTGGTCTTTTGTTCTGAATGTGGGTTGGCTACAGTTTTAGCCGAGTTTCTTTGGAATGTGAAGCGGTACAGAATGTGTGATTTCATTCATTCTTTACAATATTAAGACCCGTGAGAGTCACGGAAGCTGGAGCTGCCCCCGCCGGCGGGTCCGTTGGGGTTGAACAGGTTAAATCATATAAAAATCCATTAAAAAAAGTGGAAAGGGGGTGGTATGCAGCCCTATTTTTTGTTGCTATATTTTCATTTTCACATTTCTTACTAGGACATGTGCTTGTGCCTCCGGGCTTATATTTGAATCTCAAACCCCACTGGGCTCATTAAAGAGAACTATTTATTAGCCCAGATTTCCAATGAAATTCTCCCGTGTCCTCACACTCACTTAGTGGATAAAACACTTTCACATACAGCAATAAACTGTGTGTGTGTGTGTGCGTGTGCGTGTGAGTGAAACACCTGCAGGGTGATTTTAACTCTCCAAGGAAATTAAAACACGTTTTTCCCTCACAGAGCGACACCTTTGTGTTACAGTTGTATTGATCTACATAATTCAGACGCTTCTTACAATCTGACCAGCTGGAATTAAAGCACGAGCTCCGTTTTCAATACACCTAACCATTCAAATGCATGTTATTCTATAAAAGAGACAATTAATGCTCAGTTTGTCTGTTATATTTATTAAACATTGACATTTGTCTCTAATATTTATTAAACATTGACATTTGTCTCTGATATTTATTAAAATGTGTCTGTTATATTTATTTAAACATTGAAATTTTAATTTCCGCACAGCATCCGGTTTTGGGTTTGAGTGTGAATCTGAGCATGAGTTGCAGATAGTTAATGGCTACGTTTACATGACAGCTTTAATTCCCCTTAAATACTCTTTAAAAAGAATGACCCTGTAAACACTTAATTCCAAATGAAAATGGCCTTTCCAAATTAAACTTAAATCCAAAGTAAGTGGCTGGTTGTTTTTTGATTTTAATTCAAAATGGAACAATTTCTCGATCTTGTAAACATTTAATTCTGCTTTAAATCAATTCTGGTCGTTCTGCACGCACGCACGCACAAGCGCGCACACGCACACACTGTCCAATCAGAAACCTTCCCAACCCCCAGACCTAAAGCAGAATTGAATAAAGGCGAATAATGTGTTTCCAATGTAAACCTCAATTCGGAATTACTATTTCAATGAAAACACGAACCAGAATACTTTATTTCAAATTATTTAATTCTGAATAATTAATTCCTAATTTAAAAAACATCATGTAACCGTGACCATTGTGCTTAAAGGATTAGAGCGACAAGTAAGTAGTCAGTCTGCTGTCGAAGCAGCCAAACGTAAGATGGACATAATAATGTCAAATATTTCTTGGATCCATTATTTAGGCTCTGTTATAATTCTTGCTTTTTGCAAGAATCACTTTCAGGTTCCTATAAATCACAAACTCAAAGTGGCTGACGTTTGTAGTTTTGAGACGGTTTACAGTATTTGCTGCATTATGTTGCATTTTTCAAGGAAAAAAACCACAAAAAAACAAAAAACAACTCTATGTGATTCAAATAAACCTGTCACCAGGACAAACATGTTAGAATTTTGCAAATCTGGTGGAAGATTAAAATCTTAATTACAGCATATGTTTAATTTTCTGCTCAATTTTTCAACAAATCTTTATTCTTTTTTTATTTTTTGGCATTTACAAACCTGTTTATTATATCAGTATAATCCCCTCCTCTGGTTGTCAAACAGTTGTAACTAATTGGATCACATAGTTACATATGTGTGTTAACCCATCTTACAATATTAGATACTGTATGTACTCATTTTCCTACACAAAATAGTCAATATCAAGGTCCCTTTTTAACTGAGGACCATAACTGCATGCAAGACAAACAACTCATCTGTGAAAGAATTATTAATATAATTTATCTACAAAAACACGGGACTTTGTATTAGAAATCTGTATTCTTAACTGTCAGACTCTTTAACTACCCGTACTGATAATTCAAAGTAAATAAGACGACACTGAAGAAAATATTATACTGTATAGTCCATAATAGAAGAAGAGAACAACATTCAACATAAATCTGTGGTTTTCAAAGGGTTAATATCGAAAGTACACTTTTGTGATTTTTTTACAACCCATTCAGTTTCATTTGTCATCAGCACAGCTCAAGGTATGGGAAGTGAAAGCCAGCGTTCAACTCGTGTACTCTTTACTGTCAAATGCTCATCATGCTTCCATGCGAAGTGTGCGTCTTCCATTTTGTAGTGATTTATGGGATTATGGATCATGTTGCCCGCATATTATAACATGGCATAATTATGAATTATAGGAAATAAAACTGCCAATGTTTAGGCCCTTTTGAACTGTTTTAACCAGTTTGGGATTATGACTTAAAAGCAGGCACATTATCAGAGTAAAAAAAAAACAAAAACAAGCATATGTATGGATTTTTCATGATCTGAAAAGTAAAAAGCAACAATCTAAAACATCTTGCCTCAGTATGACAAGGGAAATACATCCATTGCATGTTTTAGGATAATATCACACAATTAGATGTTATTTTGAATACGAATGTGAATGAAACGTCTACCTCGTGAGCAAACACACAAATATCTCCAATTTTATTAAAATCTCGCAATATATTATGATGTGACTGAACATTAATTCAGAGCTTCATCTGAAGTGAGTTTTTAATGTGTTGTCATGAACAGATTATTACGACTTCATTTAAATCTGGAAAGACACTGGTGTGCAAAGACAGGTTTAGCTGATGTTGTACAAGTTCAACTTGTGGTTATTTTATCTGGTGACATCATGGTAAAAGCATTACACCTCCAAACAGTATCTTGCATCTTCAAATTCTTACACATCATAGTTTACATGAACAAAAAGAAGTAGGAAGAAGTATAAATGTATCTAATCCTATTCTTTTATTTATTTCTAATAAATTAAAATAAATTAAGTCTCAATTTACTAATAATTTGAAAACTCGAATGTGAATAAACAATCAATGCAATTTAACACTCCCACAGAAACTATGCAATAATAGTTTTTTACATTAACCAAACCTCCTTTACAATAAATGCACCATATCAACTTTTTTACTCCAAATATCAAGCGAGCAACCTGTGCTAATTATTTACCAACATACCTCTGAATAATCATTTCTTTATGCTTCTTTATAAACAGAATGCTTTGAATTATTCTAAACTCAGTCTGTTCCACAGATAATAATACAAAAGCTTTTTTATTGTTGTACAAACACTGCAAACCTTTAGATTTGATTTATAACCTGCTTCTTTTTCATGAAACATTTCCTCAATATCTTTCGGTAACAAATAATTCCTTTGTGCTGTTTTACGCTAAATTCTGAATTTAAAAAACAAGTTATTTGTGTGACCCCAAAATGTACATTATGAACAACTCTGATTGTTCTTTTCTGTAGAATAAAAAGTGGCTATAAATCATCTGAACAGTAGTTGACTCTATTAACCGTATTTTGGAATGTTTTATACTATTTCGAGAAGTTTAACAGCCAGTAAATTCATCTAAACAGGGAAAGACATTGAAACAAAATAGAAAATGGTGAAGTTAAATAGAATTTAGCTCATTTTAAAACAAAAGAGTTCCTACATATGGTTGGCTGTCTGATGAAGTAAATGTAATTATAAAAATATGTGGCAAAGGCAATGCTCAATTTCATGTCTCTTTGACACAAACATGTCATACTAATGATTTAGGGCAGAGACAGGCCAACCATGTTTTATTATTCTATTATGATGTTGCACCTGTTGTATTAAGTACTCCACAGTTCTGTAAAGCACTTTGTGATTTTATCTCCAAAAAGCACTTTATGAATAAATGACTTACAACTTCTATCAAAGCGGGGCCAACATAAATGTGATTGTCTGATCTGAGGGCCACATTATCAACATTTATGTTAGCATTCAGAAAAATGACCAATCTGAGCATTAAAGGAGGCATATCATGCTTTTAAGTCCTTCCTTTTTACATATAAATCATACAGTTGTGGTCTATATAAAGCAGAACTGCAATGCTTGGGCCTGAATTCCTCATTATTATAGCTCCACCCCTTTTCTACCCTTTTCTGATGCGCTTCTGAGAGCAACTCGTTTTGGTGCGGCCTCTTTAAATGCAAATGAGACACTTCATACCCCGCCCCCTCTCCAGGTTGCAGAGGTGACACTCGGTTCAACTCCACCCCGTTCGGCCATTTTTGTAGTTTGATAGAAGAGATACGATTATGTAGCGGCGCAGAAAATGTTTATTCACACGTTATTTAAAAATGTCAACAACGTTAGACTTGTCCATCCAGCCTTACATGTTCGAGCCAGAGTCTGACCCGGCGGAGCGAGATGAAAATGAAGATGATGAACCTGCAGAACCCTAACAAGTGAGCTAACACAAGCACCGAGCTAACGCTAGCGCCAAGCTAATGTCACGAAATGCATTTTAATACAGGCTTTTCAGAGACAAAAACGGCAAAATGAAATGACTAATGAAAACTTTAGACTTATATTAAATCACGTAGGCCATATCATCAAGGATCTAAAACGAGCACACAGCGCTAACATATGAAGACGGTGCAACTGCTAATGCTAACAAAACAATGACAGGGACGTCTTATCATCACACTTTTTAGCGTTATTTACAGCTTACCGAAGTGCTCTGTTCGTTGTCTCCAAAGATAGAAGGAATTGAACCCTCAATCAGACTCAGTCTTTCGGCAAATCCTTCTTAATACTGGCGAAGCAGTCGTCCTTCGTGCACACAAAAATGACCTTACCCACAGATGTGGGTACATTTCCATGAAAAATAAAACTCAACCAGGCACTTTGAAAAGGTTCTGATGCTGGGAGACGGTGTAATGAAGCGTGTGGGTTACTACATCCAATAACCCAACATTTTGACTTATTCTCTCGTAACTTCAGCATCCTGGAGCTTGGACTACAAAATAAAAGCGAGAAATAAAAATGGCGGATTGCTCGAAGTGTTGGGCCTGGAGTCGATGTCCTAATTTGGCAGTTCCGCTGCAAATACTGTGACGTTATTGTTCGAAAAACGTAATTGAGAATCGAAAAATCAAAACAGATTGAAAAATATGACCAAAACAGAATATAAAGATATCAACGGAGCACCTGAAGAGACTAATTTGAACTTTTCTGTACTTCTAAACACTCTAAATATACAACAAAATGCATTTAAGGGCTAAAAAAGTGGATTTAGCATGACATGTCCCCTTTAACACAGGAAACAATTTAGGGTATTGTCTTTGTAGTCTTTTTGTGTGGGTTTTCTTGTGTTTTTTTTTTAAATTTTAATTAATTTTGTCCATTTGTGTTGCCTTTTTGTGTGTTTTTTGAGTCATTGTGTGTTTTTGTTAAAATAAAATTTGTGTTATTGTCTTTTTGTGTATTTTTCTGTCATTTTGTGCAATTTCATTGACCTTTTGTTTGTCTTTGAAATCATTTTGTATATGTTGTTTTTGTTGTCATTTTGTGGACTTCAGTTTTTAGTTCTGTGTTTTTGGAGATATGGGCTTCATAAAACTTCCAAATTCATGAATTACAATTTGGTTTTGGGGGCCACACAAAATTAGACCGAGGGCTGCATGTGGCCCCCAGGCCGCCAGTTTCCTATGTCTGATTTAGGGGAAGAAAAGCCAGATGAAGCCAGACTTTGACACTTTGAACACAATTAAGTGAGAATTGCAAATCCCACTCTAACATCTGTATAAATAATATACTTTGAATCTATGCAACATAAGCATGCATGGACAGATGCAATTTCATAGAAACATGTAAAATGATGCAGAAACGATGAGTGATGCTGCTGTAGGGACAGAGGAAATGACAAAAGGAGCAGATAAGGCTGTGGATGGCTGCTCTCCATAAGATAGGCAGTATTCTATAAATACATAAACTCTGTGTCACATTGATAAGTGCTGTAATGGACGACACAAAGATCTTATTTACCTTGTTGTGCTCATATTTGTAGGGGATCTTCAGCGTCTCTGCAGCTCTGATCATGGCCTGCATGGCCGTGAAGATGTTCTGGTAGACCAGTTTGGTAAAACCTCTCTTGTCTTCGTCGGAGTACCCGGCGCCGTGGATGATCCTCATCTGTTTGATGAAAGTGCTTTTCCCACTTTCACCAGTGCCTGAACACACAAACCATTCGGTTTGTTTAGTTCTACTGCACAGGACACACATTAAACCTAATTAAGAAAGCAATGTTCACACTATAAGTCAATTCAGATTGTTTTGCCCACATGTGACATGTATCTGATTTTTGCACGTCAATGTGAATATTACAATTCAAATTTTTTCAAATCCGATCCAGCCCTTTTATATGTGAATTAGGGGTGTGCATTGCCATTATTCTGACGATACAATACACGATTTGCATGTCACAATACGACATTTACTGATACTAAACAATAATTACAAATTTTACCTTTACAAGTACAAAATGCCATGAAATAAAATGTATTTCATTTTTTTTTAACTTGCGAGAACAAGTAAATGGTAACTGTGCTTCAAGTACAAATATAAAAAACAAGTGCTATGTTTATCATTCAAACTGTCAAATTACTTTGCCATAAAAGTTTAACTTTTACTTCTACAACATATTCTGATTCTGTTAAGTTAAATTCTGAAGTATGTTTTATGAAAATAAAGTGCAAACAATTTCCAGCTAAAATGCATTGAGGAGTGAGGTAGTTTAACAAGATCTGATGGTGCGTTCACGGCGTTTATGTGCTATTCATATGTAATCACAATTAAATGGGTTCTTTTTCCATTAAAAAACATGACTAAAAAAATTGATTTGGAAATTTTTTGGATTGATACGATAACTGCATGGTGAAAAATACTGCCGAAATTATTTTTTCTTACACCCTTAATGTGGATATAAATCCAATGCGTATCTTTTATTTTGCAATGCGACTGCTGTCTGAAAGGCCAGGTCGTATTCTATCTAACCTTTACATCATTAAAATGCAAAAATGTCATAATTCTGCATCCCAGGAGGAGTGGTGGGAGGAGCACCCGACGACTCTTAACTCACTGACTGCCATTGACGTACATATACTGTAATTCAAGTACAGCATTTCTGCAAAATAAAAAAAACAAACATGTAACCTGTTGTTATGCTTTGCTGTTATTTAAAACATTTTTGTTACGTCTTTTAAAATTATATAAAAGAAATGACCTGTTATTTCAGCCACTGCTTGAAAAGTTAATATTGACACTAAAACATTTTACAAGCATTATTCGACTACGGTACGCCAGTTAAGTCAACTATTCATCAGCATGCATGGCTTGAAAAAAAAAAAGGGTGCGACCAAAATCTGTGCTGGTGCTACCCACTGAGAAAGTTAGTCGCACCAGTGCCACCACTGGAAAAGTTAGTGTAGAGCCCTGAAATCATTTTACTGATGAAAGTAGAGAGTCTATTCTTTCAGAATAAGTTTTTACATACAGACTTTACATAGTCATAGTACAAAATATTCTGTGGGTCTTAAAAGATCAGTTAAAATGCTCTAAAATGGCTGGCAGTCAGGGGGGTACTGTATCTGTTCTGAAAATGGCTGGCAGCCAATGAGTTAGAGAATCCCCACTGTTTTTACAAATGTGACCTAAAACCTTAGAAATGTAGTTATTAGAAGATCTATGTCTAATTATTATCATGCACCAAATTCTTTTTATTAACTTTTAAAAATGGGACTACTTTACAGTTTTAGAACCAGTGTTTCACCATCTTGAAATCATGTGATTGATGATGTCACATGGCCCCACTGCCTGTAAACCTGTGTTCTCAATAGTCTGTGATTACTCACTTAACTTCAGCTATCAGAGCATCAGGCATGCACTGTTTAATGAAGAGTAAAGGCCCCCTTAGAAGAGCTCTTCTTCTCTGCTTCATTGACGACTACCAGACCGCAAAATTGGAACTGTTGCCCCCTGCGGTCAGATTTTTTTTTATCCTCTTTTGGGTTACATTGGCATTTTTAACTTTTCTGAATATTTAGAGCAACTAAAAGCAGCACAAATTGGCATTTTGATTAAAAAGCTGCTAAATGACCTAAAAAGCTGCTAAATTATCTAAAAATCAGGCTGAATGTTTCACTCCAATAAAAAACAATGGGATGTTTACAGGCAGTAGGGCCATGTGACGTCATCAATCACGTGATTTCAAGATGGCGGAACACAGGCTCTAAAACTGTAAAGTAGGCCCATTTTTAAAAGTTAATAAAACAAATGTGGTGCAAAATAATGTTTTGATAGGCAAGGCAAATTTATTTGTATAGCTTATTTCATACACAAGGCAACTCACTCAATGTGCTTTACATGATCATAAAGTGCAATGAAAAACATTAAATAACTTCAAATCAATAAGACCATTAAAATCAGCAGCAAAATAATTTAAAATCATCAGTAAAAACTAAAACATTTAAAATCGTCAACAAACAAATTGCAAAAACAACAACATGATCAATAATTTACCTCTCAATCATACGCAGTAGAGAAAAAAAGTTCCTTTAACTTTGATTTAAAAATGTTCACATTAGATGCTGACTTCAGCTCTGCTGGCAGTTTGTTCCACTTCTTTGCAGCATAACAACTAAAAGCAGCATCACCATGTTTACTCTGAGCTCCACTATCTGACCTGTGTCCATAGATCTGAGAGACCTGCTGGGTTCATACCTGACTAACATGTCACTGATGTATTCTGGACCAAACCCATTCACAGATTTATACACCAGCAGCAGAACTTTAAAGTCTATTCTGAGGCTGACTGGGAGCCAGTTCAAGGTTCAAGGTTCAAGGTTCAAGGTTCTTTATTGTCAAATATGCCCCATGTTAAACATACAGCACAGATGAAATAGCAATCCCCCCCAACCCCCCGTGCAAACCTGCAGTGCATAAAAAGAGCACTTAACACACAAAAAAAACAACTAGCAATACTATACAACAAATAACTTAACTAAAGACATAACAAATAACAAATAACGAACAACAATGAGGTAGAATGTGAATAAATTACTATGAGGTAGAATATAAATAAATTACAGTATTAATAATATAAACAGAGTGCAGATGAAGTTAAAAAGTGAGGTAGTGTGCAAATAGCATAACAATACAATGACGGCTGTGCAGAGTTTAGGGTGCGTGAATTAGTGGAGCACGCAGGGGGTGGAGGTGGAGGGGGGTGATGCCAGGTCCTGTAGGGGCAGACTGTGGCAGGATGAAGGGGGGGGGTGGGGGGCAGAGGGGTGAAGGAGGGTAGACAACTGAGGGCAGAGGGTGGAAGGAGGCGGAGGGGGGATGGAGGCAGGGGCAGGAAAGGGGATGAGTGGACGAATGGGAGGGAGAGCTGGGAGGGAGTTGAGTCTCCTGACAGCCTGGTGGAATAAACTGTTCTTGAGCCTGCTCGTTCGAGCACGGAGACTCTGCAGTCTCCTCCCAGATGGCAGCAGGCTGAAGAGGCTGTAGGACGGGTGGGTGGGGTCACCTGCAATCCTGGTGGCTTTGCGGGTGAGACGTGAATTGTAAATGTCCAGAAGGGGGGGAAGAGAGACACCAATGTAAAGTGTAAAGACTTTAAAACTGGAGTAATGTGTTCTGACCTCTTTGCTCTGGTTCAGACCTGAACTGCAGCGTTCTGAACCAGCTGTAGCTGTTTGATGCTCTTTTGGGGGATTCCTGTCAGAAGACCATTACAATAGTCCAGTCTGCTGGAGATAAAAGCATGGACCAGTTTCTCCTGATCTTTCTGAGTCATTAAACCTTTCACTCTGGAGATGTTCTTTAGGTGGTAGAAGCTGTTTTTGTGATAGATTTGATCTGACTGCTGAATGTAAGATCTGAGTCAATCAGAACACCAAGGTTTTTGACTTGGTCTTTAGCTTTTAAAGATCCAGACTCAAGATACTTGCTGACAGCAGTCCTCTTTTCCTTGTTACCAAAGACAATCACCTCCATCTTGTCATGGTTTAGTTGAAGGAAGTTTTCACTCATCCAGCAGTTTACTTTTTCTAAACAGTCACACAACACCTCAATGTGACCATAGTCATCTGGGTTCAGTGATAGATATAGTTGTGTGTCATCTGCGTAGCTCTGATAATCAACCTTACAGTTCTGTGAAATTTGTCCTAAAGGAAGCATGTAAAGTCTAAACAGAAGAGGTCCAAGAACAGAGCCCTGAGGAACCCCACTGGACATAGGTATAGATCTTCTCACATAGACACACTGACAACAACACGCAGTACCTCAGAACCTCTTCTGTGCATGTGGGTCACATTCCGATCATACTCCGAACTGATAAAAGACGCATTTAATGTGTATATGTGAACGAGCACACACAATGTTTTTTTTTTGTTTTTTTTAAAGTATCTAAATTGAGTATTAAGACCTGCAGTGTGAACGTAGCCTAAGACTCGAATGAAAATTCAGCTTCACAAAAATAAGGA
The DNA here is from genome assembly GCF_900634775.1 of Gouania willdenowi. NCBI lineage: Eukaryota > Metazoa > Chordata > Actinopteri > Blenniiformes > Gobiesocidae > Gouania > Gouania willdenowi. The sequence continues at coordinate 39,126,150 of NC_041052.1, forward strand.
TACAAAACCTAAAATTGTGCGACCTCTGCTCAGCCGTTGTATTTGACTGGATTTTGGATTTTTTGGATTTTCTATACTTTATTAACTCACAATGGAGAAATTCACTAACTATTCCTTGGGGAACAGTTGGCAGCCATGCTACACTACTACTTTAACAGCAGGGCCATTTCATCCTCCTATATTAGTGGATTCTTCTGCCAGGAACCACTCACTCACCACATTAACACATGTTAATGGACCATATCAAATGTACTCATGAACAAAATGATTCTTGGCCAAATGTAGGAGTCTCTACACTTATCGTCTTTTTCTTGCCATCTTTAAAGAACAATGGTACTTTTTTTTCTTATTATTATTGGTGAGTTTGGTGCCAAATCAAACTTTATGGTTACAAAACCACTAGAACTCCAGTCCAAACTGGAACCCATTGGAACCTTGTTTTTAAAAAGATTTTCTCTAAAGTTAAAAATGTTTGATATGAACACAAAAGGTAATACTGAGCAAGAATGGTTACTTGAAAGGCTCTTGTGTTATAATTTATCTCGATTGGTTCAAATACTGTTTCAGAAAAACAACTACCGTATCTTCCAAAACTTCAACAATCTGCACAAATAAATGAAATGGCTGGTAATGGACATAGCACACTGCCTTTGTGTGCTGCACAAGTTTACCACTTGATCCAAAAAAATAGTTGATACTTAATTGCCGCCTTCATCTTTACTGGGGTTGAATTAACATAAATGACCTGGCAAACTTGGTTCCAAACAGCACGACTCTTTTTGATTTTATGCACTATTCCAAAATAATGAAAAAAAGTTGCAAGAATATTGAGTATGTACTCATTTTGCTCAACACCATCTCATTTAAAATAGTCCAAAATGTAAAAACTTACAAAAATATATCATAACAAACCAATGTCTGAAGTAGGGTCAGAAAATAGCAGCTTGTAGGGTTAGTGTAAAAGGTTTATTACTATATATATATATATATATACATATATATATATAGGAAAAATGGATGTTCTTAATAAGTATGGGTCAGAACCATAGAGGGATTTTCTTGCGGAACCCATTTTGTGATTTTTTAAAAATTAGTTTAGACCAAGTTTTTCAAATATGACTCATAAGGCACAGCTTTTTATTTTCTTTGAGACTTTAGCAACCTTTGTTTTTTTAGGACAATGTTCAGTGTAATTCATTTCCAAACATCTTTCATGCTTTTAGGTGTATAGCAGAATAAGAATAACCATATGTTTAAAAGGGAACAAATAATAAAATCAGGTCCACAGGTCTCTAAAGAATTCAGGGTGGTGCTGTTCCACTTTTCTAATTGAACAAATTTAAATTATTTTTGCAGATATAGACAAGCTTGATAACTATTCCTGTTTAACCCAATTACGGTAACTATCAATGGATGTTTTGACCTCAATAGTGATTCAAAATGTTTGTTTTTGACAACTAACATAATGTAATGATTATTACTGTATGTGTTCTCTGAGAATGTATAGATTCGATACTTTCTAAAGTCGGCATATGAATAAAACAGAGGGGAAAATTAATTAACTTGTCTTCTGTCTTCAACCACTTATGCAAGACATGTTTGCAAGGATTATCTAAAGCAGCGATGGCAACTGTTATCACAGCGGGGCCACAAAAATGTGATTGTCTGATCCGAGGGCCACATTATCAACATTCATGCCAGTATTAAGAACAATGACCAATCTGAGCATTAACACAGGAAAGAACAAAGGGTTATTTGTCATTGTTTGCTGTCTTTGGAGTGTAATGATTCACTCAAAATACTGTACTATTTTCCATTGTCAAAAGAATCCCTTGATAAACTATTCAAAACAATGCAATTTAACTAAAAATAAATCTTGAATGAAATAAATAAAGGAATAATACAAATGAAGAAGAAGCCTATTAATTTAAATTCTGGTTCTATAGTAAACAATGCAAAACTGCATAATACTTAATTTTCTTTTTAAAAGTGCAACTGAAAATGTATTGTGTGCCTTAACAATTGGACTTTAAAAAAAAAAAACAGTCTGCAAAGTAGTAGCAGATTCCGCCCGCCGCCTCAGCATTTGGACAAGAGAAGGATCAATATATGCTACTAAAACTGTAAAGTAGTCCCATTTTTAAAAGTTAATAAAAGGAATTTGGTGCAAAATAATAATTAGACATAGGTCTTCTAATAAGTACATAAGGTTTTAGGTCACATTTGTAAAAACAGTGGGGGTTCTCTAACTCATTGGCTGCCAGCCATTTTCAGAACAGATACAGTACCCCCCTGACTGCCAGCCACAGACCCACAGAATATTTTGTACTATGACTATGTATAAACGGATTCTGAAAGAATAGACCCTACTTTCATCAGTAAATATATGCTGTTTAAGAAAAGTACTGCGATTCAATTTTCAGAAAATCAATATGAACCTATGAATCGATTTTTAACTGCCTTACGATTAATCATTACATCCCTACTTTGGAGTCATTTTGGGAATCTCTGCGAGCATTTTGTGTATTTTATGAGTCATTATATGTGTTTTTGCCATTTCTTGTCATATTTGCATTTTCTTTATTGTCAATCTGTGCCTAGTTTATTTTTTTAGTATTTTTGTCAATTTAAGTATTTTTTTCATCATTTTGTGTAACTGTTTTTTACAAGTTCAGGTGGTTGTTATGTGTATCTGATGTCCTTTTGTGTGTATGAGTATTTTTTGTGTATTTATTTGTGTAGAATATCGCGATATATCACAATATTCTACCCAGTTAATATCAAAATTAAACGTAGAGATGAAAAATCAAGTTGCTGTATATGTTTATCAGAAGATATTGATCATTCAGAGGACAAGTTGAGTCAAAACTATTTGCTTCAAAACATGCTATTTATTATTCGTGTATTTGCACATTTTCACTGAAAAAAAGAAAATGCAGTGTTAAACACTGCCATTATAAATAAAGTGTAACAAGTTTCTTTTCACTGAAACTACTGTGTAGAAGTCTCATAGTAGCCATGACAACATAATGACAGCATTGTAACAACTGTAAGTGAGAACATTAAGGACAAAACACCCAGCTGAGTTACTGACAATACACAAAAATAAAAAATAATTTATCCTATTGTGTCAGTTTAAGCACTGATCTGAACAGATTATATGAAAATAAAATGTATGTGCATAGATAAATATTCATTACAGTCATTACACACTGCCATCATAAAATCAAGTGCATCAAATAACACATTGAAAGCATTGTAACCACTGAAATAGTGCACAAATACACAAAAACACACTTATTTTAGTTCAGGGGCCAAACATGGACCAGTTTGAGCTTAAGTGGGCCAAATGATATACATTAAATATACAATATGTAAGAAACCGACAATATCCAAGAAATTCTTGATAGATATCAGTCCCAACAGGATCCTTACTTTAAATTTCCTAGATTTTGTGACCAATTTCTATTTAATTCAGGGAAATATTCTGTAATGATTTGAAGAAAATATAAGGATTTTGTAAGAATTTAGAGTTTTTCCAACAGTTTATCATGAATAATAACTGCAGTCATGTGATATGAGTATCAGAGAAACTTTGAGAACCTGCAAATATTGTTGAGTTTTATTTACCCAATGATTCATTTTTACTTTCTCCTGCGGGCCAAACTGGATGCTCCAAAGGGCCAAATTTTGGCCCCTGGGGCATGAGTTTACACAAGTGACTTAAAAGAAACAAGACAACTGTAACAAACATACTAAAACACACCAAACTAGTTTAGATTTTTTTGTTTTAATGCAAATACTAAGTAATGCTGCAACAACAAATCCATGTAATCGATTATAAAAAGTTTGATTAATGAATTACTAAAATAATCGTTTGTTGCAGCCCTAATACTAAGTCGATTCTTGTCCACATTTTTAACCAGAGCTAGCTCTGTACTATCCTCTTATTTGTGCATTAGCAGAATTTAGTTTTTCTCTGCTGTATTTTTTTCCTGTACTGCTTTTAATTCATTAAGCTGACGTGGTCTCTGAATGACCTCATACTAAAACTTTGGATTCCTCCGGCTCACCGAAAGCTTCAAAGTAAAGTAGAACACTTAGAAACCTGTGTGCTGTTACACAAACTTTTGAGTGCTCTTCCCGTAAGATAGTGTAAGCCTTTTAACGGCCCATTTATTGGAGGGTAGGTACACTCATACGGTGGACAGATGAATCGCTTGAAATGATTTGATGACAGACAAAAAAGTACTTTGAAAAGCCTTTTTATGGACTTGGAAAAATTCTAACTTTTCACTAAAATTAATGATAGTGACTGTCCTACTGCCTGGGTTCCAAAAGTGGGCACTGGGGAGAGTGGGGGAGAGTGGGGGAGAGTGAGTGAGAGAGTGAGAGAGTGAGAGAGTGAGAGAAAGAGAGATAAAAATATGGGGTTTATAAATTTTCATCATGATCATCATAATAAAAATTAGCAGCAAAACACAACAAAGACAAAATAAAAAACACAAATAACAGAGAAACATACAAAATGACACCAGAAACAACCAAACGACATCAAAAACACACACTGAAATAGAATAATTTAAATAATGCCAACAACACACAAAATTACACCGAAAACGCACAAAATTATGACAGACATGAACTGAAAATACAAGTCTTGGTCCCACATCAGGAGGGCGATGACCAGAAATGATAAAAACTACAAAAATCAATCTTTTCAGAAAACACTAAATACTGTTTCATTCCACTTATTTAGGGCTCTATTCTCCCATGCGTGTAAGTCAGAAAAGCTGTGCCGTTTCTGGCTGCGCGCTATTCTCTCCCTGTACTTAAAGTCAGTCACTGCGCACCTCCATCCCAGCTACGCACTCTGGGTGGAGCGGCCCTGAAATGTGAGCGTTCCCATTCAAATCTGGCCTTGCGTGAATTCTTCCGTCTGTTTAAGTTATTTTCCTCTTACATGCTTCTGAACCTGGAATAAGTGCAGCATATTGAACCCCGTGACAGTGTCACACTGTTATGGGGTTCAATATGTTCACATTTAACAGTTCTCGACGGGACAAAATGTGTTACATGTCAATATATTTTATCCGTCCCGTCCACCCCTTTATCTGCAGAGATGGTAGGTCCTGCGTCGTGGAGCTGATCAGCTGTGCGCACCCGAGTTGCTCCTCAGCTGCTGCTCGATAAATGAAACTCTGACATGATGTCAGACTTCTGTCCACGTTGGTCACAGTGATGTTCAACTATTTTCATACCATGTCCAACGTAAAGCCACAGTTTGATCCACTACAGAGTAAATAATAAGTTAAACTGTTCCCACACATTTAAATGAGGCTCAGCTTCAGTTGGGACTCGCTCACATCTGAAGGGCAAAAAAATCAATTTAATCGAGTTTAAAAAAATAATAATAATTTTTCATTTTTTTCCCACCAGTTTTTTTGGACTTTTTTTGCATTATTCACACTATGCTGAGTTGATAAGGGAAGAGTTTTTTTATTTTTAATTGTAATGTTATATGTTGTAAAATATGTAGTTATCTGATTTCTTAATCAGAAAATTTAAGCTACTGTGACATTGCTGTTGCACTTTAGCTTAAACCTGGTTAAAGCTTGAAATTGTTGAATGACAGAGTCTCATTTACTTTTTATTTTGGGATTGTTCTATGCATTTTAGCTCTTGAGGACAATCACAGCAATAAAGTTGCACTTTTGACAATATATCTGATTTCTACAGACATTTTTAAGTGCATTGAAAAAAAAAAATATCAAAAATCGAACATTTTTTAGGCAAACTTGCCCAGCCCTACATCAGGCATTAAACAGTTTATATTTAAACTGCGTATTATGTAGGAAGCCACTGGTTCTGTTTCACTGCAAACATTCCTCTGGATTAAAGCAGGACGCTCTGTGAGGTTATTTCCTCATACCTCCAGCACATTCACACTCGGTTACACTTTAGAGCTACAAGTACTGATGATGATGACGACAATGATGCTGATGCGCTGATCATTCCTGAATGCAGGAATGGAAGAAGTTTATAAAATCAAGCTTTCCATACAAACAAACGTTAATCTGTCGTTAGTATGAGGGGAAAAAAAGGAGAGATTTTAACTGTAGTTCGGACAGAAGAATGTGGCCTATCCTCTCACACAGCAATAATCTGATCAAAAATCTGATCAAATCAACCTGTTACATTGTTTATCAATGAAGGTGTTTCAAATTAAAAGTGCGCTTAATCGTTGTCACGAATTTCAATGACATTTACATGCCTTGGGAAAAATCCATGTTCTGTGAGTTCCAGACAGCCCAAAAAGATGACATCATGGCCCAGTCCGCCTCCTTTGCCTCAGACCGCCTTCATTCACAGACTACGTGCTTTTGGTTGATTTACGCGCAGTGGGTGTGTCAGAAGCCTGTACCGTAGAATACGCGCAGGAGAGAAGCGTGTCAAAAAGCACTTAAGTCTAGATTCTTTAAAATATGTGTTATCACTCATTCATTCCATCATTACGCTCGGTAGTCTTTTTTTCACAGAATTATGAGCAAAATGCGTTCGTCGGGCAAAGGCGGGACTTAGATTCAAAAGTTAGAGAAAGGGGGTACTTGAGCCAAAAATGTTTAAGAACTGTCTGTCCTACTGAATATGGGTTTATGGTTTATGTTTGCACATGCTCCAATATGTGCACGTATGTATTTGAGTGTAGGCAACTGCAATGGACTTGTGAACTTGTATATTTTTCTGTTATACCATCGCCACAAAGGTAATATTTTTAAGGGCATTTGTTTGTCTGTTAGCAGGAATATAAATGGACTTGAAATGGTAAATGGACTTGATTTTATATAGCGCTTTATCACCACACTGAAGCAGTCTCAAAGCGCTTTACATAACAGCTCATTCACCCAATCACTCTCACGTTCACACACCAGTGGGACAGGACTGCCATGCAAGGCACTAGTCGACCACTGGGAGCAACTTAGGGTTCAGTGTCTTGCCCAAGGACACTTCGACACATAGTCAGGTAGTGGGATCGAACCCCCAACCTCTCGATCAGAAGACGACCCTCTACCACCTGAGCCACGGTCGCCCGGATATGTTAATAGTTGGGGTGTAAGGAAGGATACACTCAACCAACAATTAGATTTATCATGTCGGGTCCCTGATTTGAGTCAAATCCTGATTAAAAAAACACAAAAACAAACTCAAATCAAAGATTGGGGTGTAATGATGCACTTAACGCCTTTCAATTTCAATGCATAGAGATCATTTTTTGGAGAAAAAAAAACCCAATTATTTAAACCATCAAGGATTTTTTAAACTAATATATTTTCTTGTTATAACCACCTTACAAACTGTTGAACTGTTTTAACTAATAAACCAAAATAACATGCACATTTCTTCATTTATCACCATGCAAAGTTAAACACAAATCTACCCTTTGCTTCAAAAGGGAAATCAGATTCTATTATTCAAAAGAATATGACCACATGTTCATAACTTCCCATGCATTAAAGCTTTTATTATTAATATTTTGCACTTAAGAGCAGTTTTTTTTCTCCAAACAATGCATGATGTTGATTAAAATGTTGACTTACTGGCTATGGAAAACATCATCCGGCTATTTTAAAAATGTTTGGATTTACAATCTGTACCAATAAAAGTGTTATTTATTAGACCTGCTGTTTGGTATTAAAGTTAAATTAATTACTGTGTGTGTGTGCTTCTATTTATACCTGAGGGGTATTTCAGAAAGCGGGTTTTGTTCAAACTAGTATGTTCGGGCTCTGAGTACATTTTATCAATGAAAAAGACAATTATTGTTACGAGGATTATCCCGGTGCAGTCAGTGCACTCTTGTGTCTGGGAGTTAATGTTATGAATGAAAGGTTGCATGCCATCACATGCATGATGCATCCCTCTGTATATTACAGAGCAGTAGACACTGACGGCCATGTGTGCTGTAATCATTGCCAGGGTTAGGGCTGGGTTGAGCTGCTAAACAGACTTGATTATACCCAATAAAGCCTAGACTTTGGCCTGGTCCTGTGTGTGTGCGCATGCACTCTGCACACAGCCTGCTGCGGTCAGGAAAGCAATGGAGAGGAGGAGGCAAAGCACAGGCCCGGCTTTAAACACAGTTATGCAAACCAGGCAGTTGTTCAGAATGCAAAATCTGTGCACACCTAGGCCTGGGCAATATATCGAGATTCAAGATATATCAAGTTTTCTATTTTGCCAATATAGAAAATTACAATATCGCCTATATCAATATATTATTATTATATAGCTTCTTTTGTATTGAAATACTTGCTTTAAGAGTCGCTGCTTTCTCTACTTCTCAGAACAGCATGAAAAGCACAGTTAGATTTCTGAGTGCGTCCTAACCGAGACCTTCATCTAAACAAGCCACACTACAGAACTCACACACACGTGCTGTCCCTTAAAGCAGTGTTTCTCAAATGGGGGTACGCGATGGCACTACAGGGGGTACTTGAAAGAAAGAGAGAGAGAGATAAATTAACAAATAAAAGCATTTTATGTTTACTTTTAGTTAAAATTTTGATGGAAATTATCTTAAGTAGAACATGAACTAAAAATACAAAAGCCAGTCTTGGTCTCACGCCAGGTGGAAGATAAAAACTATAGAAATACATCTATTCATGAGTCACTAAATACTGTTGTGTTATCACTCATTCATTCCATCAGTATGATGTATATCGAGATATGAGTTTTTATTCATATCGCCCCATAGAGATTTACATCGTATAGCGCTATTTTGAGAAGAAATATTGAGATGTGAGTTTTGGTCACATCGCCCAGCCCTAGAACAAAAACAATAATAAAAAAAGAAAAAATAAATTAATTAAATCAAGATTTATATTTTCATTTTGAAAATAAATGGAGATATGGGTTTTGATCCATATCGCCCAGCTCTAGTAAATAAATAAATAAATATATCGAAATTTATATCGTAAATCGTCATTTTGACAGGAAAAGAGATGAGTTTTGGTCCACATTGCCCAGCCCGAGCAGCCAGATGTTGAAGCCCCGGCTGTGCTAAGGGAAGCCCCTGAAGCAGACCCCCCCACCCCACACACAGACCGATTTCTTACCGAGAAGCAACAGTTTGAGCTCCCGGCGGGCGTCCCTCTTGTCCCGGCGGAGCTGCCTCTCGATCTCGTCGTTGATCCTCCGGGCTTCTTTCGCCTCCTCACTGAGGCAACACGCCATGATGGACTCCAGGGTCATTCTCGCTCCTTAATTTGATTCCAACACGGTCGTTACTGCCCCCAGGCTTCTCACTAATTCATCCAGATTTCAAAATCCTTGGGGTTGTGAAAGAAAAAATAAATACAAGTAAAACAAAAGAGCTTGTAGATGATGCAGATGAGGTCCTCATGCAGGCAGGCCTGTGTTGAAGGAATAAAAAACGCCCTTATAATGAGGCACGGATTGTGCTGGAGAGCAACAAAAAAGAAGAAGAAGAATATGATAAATAATTGCAGAGTTGTTCCGTTCAACGAGTAAATCAGAGTCCACAGCTGGATTGTGGAGGAACTGTGCTCGCCTATAATTGGTGTAATCTGCTTCCCTGTCTCACAGATGATCAACAGATCCCTTTAAAACACATCATCCACTTGGTTGAATCATTTTCACCCTCTTTCCTCCAAAGTCTCCACAGTTGATATCTCTCAGTAGGTGGAAACAATCCCCCCACCCCGTGTTTCAAAGTGAGCGTCCAGGCGAGAAAAACACATGAATCAAGCGGTCCGTTTCTTTTCCAATGGCTCCACTCCCGGGCGTGGTGAGGCAGAAATATGGCGGACTTTCACTCCAATCCGCTAGGGCTCACACACACACAGACACAGAGCAGTTATCCCTCTCTGTCTGCCCCCCCAAAAAACAGAGAAAGCGGAACATAACACAGCATGTCGGCTTCGGGTGTCGACGCCTCGGTGAAAACAGAAGTAGGAGCTCCAGGAGGAGGAGGAGGAGAAGCGGAGAGTAGTGGCCGAGCTGTGAGCGCTGCTCCCGGCCTGTGTTTTTATCCACAGGCCGTCCACTCCTCCACTCCTCCGTGGCTGGGGGGTGGGTGGGGTGTTTGACGTCGGCCTCTCACCGACCAGGGGTGGGGGTGTCACCGTCACCACGTCAGAGAACCGCCACACAGCACCGAGGAGAAATATGAATGAACCGAGATGAATCCTCCGTGTGGCACAAAGCACATTATTATTTTTTTTTATTGTTGAGCTGATGACGTAGTCACAGACACTCATAGTGACACAGGGACTCATTACACGCCTTACACATCTGCACACATCTGCACACTAGGCTATAGTCAAATACACTCATGTGTGCGTCACTGTGACTGAAGGGAAAGAGGTTTATAAGTACAGCGAATTTCATACACAAGACTATGGAACAAACAAACCAGGAAAAGTTAAATAATTAAAAACTAGAACTGCAAGCAGTTATGAAAGGGGGCCAAGCCTTCGGCCCCCAGGTTTCGCTGAGCCCGTGGAAGTACGTCACGAAGGAACAGGGGCTCGGACACAGGCCAACGTGCCATTTGCTGTGAACAGGTGGATGTGAAGTTTTGGAAGATGTGATTTAAAGTGTGAAAGTTCCAGGCCAAAATGCATTTGCACCCATTATAGCGCCACCTAGTGGTGCACTTTTTGGTATGGGCGATCTGTGTGCTCTTCTATAGTTACCAGTGGCGGATGCTTTAAGACTACAAGGGAACCTCAGCTTCCCCTAAAATCAGTGGTCAAATATGTAGTGTTGTGTGTACATTTCATTGACTAAATATATGACAGAACACATGTATGTTTAGTTCAGAATCAGCTTCTTATAACAGGAAACTGACAGTGACAGCGTGACGTTCTTCATTCATTACCGCAGCGTCACAGTGTTAATAAACAGTGGTGAAGTTCAGCTTCAATTGAATTCAATGGGAGAGGATTTAGGGGTTGATCCACTGCAGTCAAACTAGACGCTCATTGGATAAATGCTCGGTTATGACGCACTTAGTCCCGCCCATCGGACGCCGAGCTTCACAGGAGGTCTATGGAGCAGTGGGCTGGATCTGTCTGTTCCGGACGCTGGAATAATGGATGATGATTGGATGATCTGTCTCAGGCTAATTCAATTTTGATTGACAGCGAAATGAGCCAATCAGAGAGTATGACGTTGTAAGCACACAGGCGGGTTTTTCAAATATTTCAGTCCGTTGCTCTGTGTTGACCGGAGACTTTGCTGATCCTCTCATAGCGAATCAACTTCTGACAAACCTAGTGTCTGTTTTTGGTGTTTGTGGAGACTGTTACTGCTTGTGTTGTGAGACTTTTCACCAAACACTCACACTCCAGCGCGCAGCAGCTACGCGTGTGCGCGCGCGCGTGCGTGTGTGATAATCTACAAATAGTTGTTGACAACAAAATGTGAATTCTGCTAGAATTCACATTTAAATAAACAGATACATTTTCTGAAGTAGGCAGAAAATGAGCTTCCCCTGCATGAAAGACCAGCAGCCGCCACTGATAGTTACCCTGTAAATTTCACAGCCCTCAACATATTACTTCTGCTGAAATAAAGGTTTATTTATATGTTATGTAGTAATAAGCCACGCCCACTTTGACCAATCGCGATTAACTTCGAGATATGGTCCCAGGAGCGAGCCAAGGTCATACCCACTAAATTTAGTAAAAATCAGTTGTGTCATTTAGGAGATATAAATTTCTCATAATTGCAGTGCCCCCTAGAGGCCTAATTTATTCAAATTTGGTTAATACCCCGACAGTCATATGCCAACCAAGGATCTCAGAATTGGTGGAGTTAGCAATTATTTTGACCGAGATATGCGCCAGTTCACATTTTTATTGCCAGCTAGAAAACTTTACTCGTTATTAATTTGTGCATAATTTACTCGAACAAACTCATTTTGATAACTGTATGTCACGTCCAACTGAAGACTCTACGTGCCAAGTTTCACGCTGATTGGATAAAATCCCAAGGAGGAGTTTGAAAAAGTAGGTTTTCCAGTTTTTGCGATTTTGCTCCGAGAAAAGTTTAGGCGGAAATGGCCGTGGCCTAGCCCAGGTGATTCAGTGCTATTCAAGGAATCTGTGGATATAAAGGGTTTAAATTTGCAACAAACGGTGAGGGAGTTATTGGCAAAACGCGTTGACCTTTTTTATAGCGCCACCTGCTGGCGGATATATGTGAATATTTGCGTCCACGGTCCCCTGGGCGTTTTGGACTCAACCACCAAAGGGCACCGCCCTACCTTGCACGGTTTAGCCTGCAGCACCACTTTTACCAACGGAACTATAAAAGGTAACTATAATAATAATCGGAACGATTACAATAGGGTTCCTAGCACCACTGGTCCTAGGAACCGCGTATGCTTACATACGAGGTTCCCTGGCCCCGCAGGCTTGGCCCCCTGAAAAAGAAAATGTAAATCACAATTATGAAATACTAAGTTATAATTATGAAACAATAAGTCATAATTATGACTTAATATCTCATAATGAGCTTCCATACATTCCCGCTAGCAAAAAACTAGGAAAAATTAAATATTAATACAATTTGAAAAATCTATATCATAATTATTAGATAGTATCTCATTTTCACAAGATATTAACAGATACTACTCGAGATACTAAGTCATAATTATGACTTATAATGGGCTTCCATACATTCTTGCCATTAAAAAACTAGGAAAATTAAAAAAAAATCTTAAGATATCATCACAATTATGAAATACTAAGTCATAATTATGAGATATTTTCTCTATACTATCTCATAATTATGAGATATAAGTCATATTTATGAGTCCGAATGATGAGGCTATCAGTCTAATTATGACTTAGAGATACTAAGTCATGATTATGAGATACTAAGTCATAATTATGAGATAGGATCTGTATTTCACAAGATACTAAGAGATACTACTAGAGATACTAAGTCATAATTATGACTTAGACTTAATATATCATAATTATGAGATGTAAGTCATAATTATGAATTAGTATCTCATAATTATGACTTAGTTGACAAACAAGACCCATGTTTAGACTTCAAAGCAAACATGTCATCCAATGCAGTAAATTATCTTTGGAGCTTTCACTGTATATAGGCTTTTGGGACATTTTTTAAAATGTAAAAAAAAGCTGGTTTGCGCTTGACAAAATTGTAAAATATTATGCAGGCTATATCTGATGTACTATGCTTTCTTTACTTACTGGCAGGATATTACATGGAACCAAATTAAACGGTTTTTAAATGAGTTAATTAGCCCAGGGAATCATCTTAGCCTGTGTCTGTGATGAATGTGACTGGCCTCTGGAGAAAAATACAGCGACAGGTCAATAAGTTTGAACTTGTATGGGTTTAAAACTAAAATATAATGCGTAAACAGGTGATTGATCTGAAATGATTAAGCTAGAAATAGCTTGATGGATGGATGGATAGAAACATTTTAAATCTCAACTGAATTTATGTTGTTTTCCTGCAGCCACTTACTCATGTAGAATAAAAACATAATTACATTTTAAAAGCTTGTTGTTGTTGTTGTTGTTGTTGTGTACACGAGTTAAAATTGCTACTCCTCTGTTATTCGTCAACGGATCGGGCTGAAATTTGGTAGGTATAATCTATCGATGTATACACATTGACGCTCGAAGCACGATTTTCAATTTGGGGCCCCAAAAGAAAAAAAAAAAACAAAAGTTGATTTGTCATTTATTGGCGATTCAAATATTACGACGGTTGGTGGTACCAAATCATTGGCACGTACCAATATATAAATGGGGCCCATTACCCCGTTCGTGTTACAGGGGCACCAGGGGACTTGCGGTAACCCCATTTTTCAAATGACAACTCCTCCGTTAGTTCTCGTTAGATCAGAATGCCATTTGGTATGAATACTAATATAATGAGACGCTCTGAACCCCTTTTTTTAAATGGGGCCCAGTGTCATGTACTGGGATCGCATCGTACTGAGATTGTATATGTGCATATATGCGCGCACATGCACACTACTGAAAAATGAATTTTTGCTAAAAAAATAATTCATTTTTGTTTAAACGATTATGCCCCTTTTTTCAGCAATTTCCATTAAAGTCGTTTCCTCATTTATTTGTGAGTCAAACATTGCTACAGTTGGTGGTACCGAATCATTGACACATACCAATAAATGAATGGGACCCATTATTCCGTATGTGCACTGGGCCACGAGGGGGCCCCATTTTTTAAATGACTACTCCTCTGTTAATGCTCATGAATCGGGCTGTAATTGAAATGTGTTCAATTCTACTTCATTTATATACCACCAAAACAGTATTAATACAGTAATAATAATAATTATAATAACTATAATTATAATATAATAATAATTATTTTTAATTCGTGTTTTTTTTCTTCAAATTAAAACACCACAAGCAATCACAAAAAAATATATTTTATACTTTCACTTCCTCAAAAATAAATCTAGTTTAAAAAAGTAAATAAAAGTTGAATAAATAATTAAATAATAAAATATATATATATATTTTGTAATTTGATTTTTTATTTTATTTTTTCAAATTAAAACACCACAAGCAATCGCAAGCAACTGTATTCTATACTTTCACTTCCTCAAATATAAATCTTCTTAAAAGAAATTAAGTATAAAAATATCTGAGCTGGTGCAGCTCAATAGACCTACACTTAACACTATATCACAAAGTAATGTTTTATAAAAAAGGTTGGGAACCTCTATAGAGAAATGATAGAATCAAACATCAAAGATTTCTGCAAAAACCTAAAAATTCCACTTGAATATGATGCAAATTAAAAACAAACTAATGCATAATATCAATACAATAATAATATGGGATGTTTTGACTTGTAAGTGTATGGGCACAAACAATAGTTTGATATTAATAATATTTTGACCTTCAAAAGTTCTTTAGAAATAGAAATCAAATACTAGGTCTTCCCACGTTTTATTTGACATATTTACAAAATCTTTAGCTAATTATATGTCTTAGAAAAAAACAAAACAAAAATCACATTATTATAGAACAGTAGATCCAACCTTTTTCTTGTCATGACCCCATTTATATATCACAAATTTGTGGTGACTAGTTTTTGATCATGTTTGTTGTACTGTGTTACAAACTTAGCCAGGATTAGTGCACAAAGTAACAAGATGCGACAGCTCAGATATTTGTATGCTGCATTTTATTTTAACGAGATTTATATTTGAGAAAATGAAAGTATAGAAAGACATTTTTTCCCCCAAAAAATGACTTCAAAACACAACCTGACAACAAAAATACATTGAGTCCAAAAACCCACAAGACTATACCAAATATAATCTAACAAAAATATAAAATGTATATAAATATATAAGATGACAACGAAAATATGCAAAATGACATGACAAAACTACAATAAAATGACCCCACAATGTCACAATTGGACAAAAAAAGTTTCTCAATCAATCACACTTTTATTTTGAGAAAAATGCGTCACTTCCTGTTAGTGTCACGTGACCCCGCCCTCGCCTGGATACGGGGAAGCGTTGCTACGTGTCGCTAAGGAGAAGCTCCATCTCTGTTAGAGTTAAAAACTTATGTATTGATAACTTTCTGGTTCACTGAGGACTCTGAATGGCTATGGAAGCGTGTTGGAGACGATGGCTCCTTGTTTTCACAACCACTCCAACTACATTTAACGCTGGCTCACACCGTTTCAGTGCTATGGGCAGTAATCGATAAAAGATTAGGTAGCATGCTAATGTGTTAGCCGCTTACTGGGAACACACCCACCTGTGAGAGGTAAGACTTTTCTTACTTTATTCGTATGTGCACCAAATGTACGTGTGCACATTTGTGTATGAATGCTACATTGTTGCTGTTTCTATTGCATAAGAGCCATAGCAGAGTTTATAGCAGGTGTTTTTGTGGCACTAATTCCCTCTGACAGCGATGATGAGGCTCTAATAGGATTTAAACCCTCTCTGTTCAGGTGTTCCACACAGTGACGGTAGAACTTTAAGAGCTTAACCGTGGCGTGTGAGAGAAAAGTAGTGTTTGTGAACCACAGTTCCTTAATCTCACACAGGGCGGGTTCTGTGTTGTGCAAAAGTACTTTATTGTGAAAGTATGTATTGCAAATTAAGGTGCATGAAGAAAGAAAAAAGGAAATATTCTGTCTGGTCGAATAAACCTTGGAATTCATGTTTATCTTTTATGAGTACTGATGTATCTTACTCAAGTAGGATTTATATTTAAATGTAACATTTAGATTTAACATAAATTTAACATGGATATTTAAATGTAACATTTAGATTTAACAGAAATTTAACATGGATATTTAAATGTAACTATTAGATTTAACATGGATATTTAAATGTAACATTTAGATTTAACATTTATATTTAAATGTAACATTTAGATTTAACATGGATATTTAAATGTAACATTTAGATTTAACATGGATATTTAAATGTAACATTTAGATTTGACATGTATATTTAAATGTAACATTTAGATTTGACATGTATGTTTAAATGTAACATTTAGATTTGACATGTATGTTTAAATGTAACATTTAGATTTAACATGTATATTTAAATGTAACATTTAGATTTCACATGTATACTTAAATGTAACATTTAGATTTCACATTTATATTTAAATGTGAAATCTAAATGTAGATTTATAATTTAACATTTAGATATATTTACGAGACTATATATTTTAGACTAACTGATATGATATTCAGAGTACCGATGTATCCTACTCAGTAGGATTTATATTTAAATGTAACATTTATATTTAATCGTTAAATCTAAATGTAGATTTAACATTTAATATTTGATTTAACATGTATATTTTAATGTAACATTTAGATGTAATGTTTACTAGATTAGACTAAGTGATATGATATCCAGAGTACTGATGTATCCTACTCAGTAGGATTTATATTTAAATGTAACATTTATATTTAAACGTAAAATTTAGATTTAACAATTAGATTTAGATTTGACATTTAGATTATATTTTTACGTGGAATAAATAACACATTTCATGAGTATTGCTGTAAATGTGGTCAAAACTAAAAAAAAAAAAATCACACATTTTTATTAAAACGTGGTTTGTTGCTAAATGTTGCAAAAAGTTGCTGCTTATTTTAGCATTTGCAACTTATTCGGCGCACCATAAGTTGGGGCTTAATTTTTCTCTAAATTTGGAGCTCAGCAGCAAGATTTAGCATTAATTCCTTTAAGTATTTTGGCCCTTTCTGAAATGCTGATCCTCCTCCATTGTTTTTAACATGTCCTTTGTATGTTTTCTGTGTGTCATATAGTGGTAAAAAATAGGATTAGGCAGACATGGGCAAACTACAGAGCAAGTTTCGCAAGAGGTCTGATCTCTACAGGTAGGTATTGTGCTTCTTTAGCTTCTATAGATAATATTAAAGTTTAGTTTGTGATTCATTTGAAATACATGTCTCAAGCCGTAAAGGCGTTACCGCACATACTGGAATGATAAAGAGATACACAGTGGGATAAAGATACTCCATTGTTTTGAGTTGGTAACAAGGAAAACTTAAGTAAGCTGGTGGAATACATATAAATACATAGTATAGGCCTCACTGATCAATAAATCTATGATCATTTGCTTGAAAAAAAAGATGTAAAAAGTTAAAATTACCATTGGAAAGTCTGTTTTTATCTCCATCGTAAACACTCCGATTGTTGACATTGTCGTGCGTTGCATTGTGGGATGTGGAGGCGGGTGCATAAAAGTGTGTTTTTTTAAACTTCATTCTGATATCACGGGGAATATCGGGAACAAAATAGAACAAAAAATGGTGTCAAGCCAATTACGGTTTCACTTGTCTGTCAAAAAACACAAGAAATCACGTAAAGAACGAAGGAAAAACACTTCGTTGCATCCGTTTATGGGATGCCACATCCAAAAAAGCACAAAAATGTCAACTAATGGTGACTGTTTATAGTAAGGATGAAAAAAATAAACATTGAGCAGCAGTTTTGACTTTTTACTATTTATTTTTGGAGTAAATGACTTTAGATTAATTGATCTATGAAGCAGTAAAATGCTGTGTTGCTTCAGCCAGTTAGCCGAAAATAACAATCTGCATTTACAATTGGATTGTAACCTTTGCTAGTTCTGTTTCCTTACATCGTGGTTGGTTATTTTTGGTGTGTGTGTTTTTTTATGTTGTCCAGAGCATCTCAGGGAGAGAAGGCTGATAATATTCTGGACAGTCAGGTGGAGCAGTATGAACCTGCTCACCGTGGATCTGTCAACACTGTGACTAATCTCAGCCCTGATCTGTGTGTTTCTGGTGGAAGTGACCAGGTGGGTCCACACATGGAAGAGAGGGCCTGTACTATGAAGCTGGATAAGTGTATCCAGGATATCTCTCTATTAGATTCACCTAACCAAGCATTCTATGTCAGAGAGCAGCTGTACTACAAAGCTGGATATAAATATGTTCACTTGACTTAACCCAGGTGATTTCAGCCTGGCTACGTGCGTGTTCACAGGAACGGGTGGAGATTGCAACGTCAGACCAACCACAATCACGGATAAACTGTGCAGCGCAATATCGTGTGATATATTGTTTCAAAGGCATTTCAACGTAGATTACAATTTTACGTTGCACAATTTGATTTGTTTTAGTCAGTGGAACCGAGTCATTTCACTGATCTCTCGGGAACGTGGTACGTGCTATTCGGGGCGGAGACCGGGCTCGACCGTAGTTCATCACAAAATATAGAGTTATGATGAAAAGACCTAAAGTTGTTTTTTGTCTTTTCTTTCATTCAGTAATTCTTTTAGGAAGAAAATGTGCGATATAAGCAAAGCCTGACCACAAACTAAAAATCCATACAATTCTTAGTGGTGTTCAGAAATAAAAAGGGTTAAATCTCTATTATTATTTTGTCAGTTACAAGATGAAAAAAAAAAGTTAGATAAAACATTGCCCTTTTTTCTCTGGTCAATGCTGGTGTCCAGGCTGTGGTGGTGTACGACTGGAAAAAAGGCCGGATGTGTCAGTCCTTCCAGGGTCACAACAGAGAGGTTACCAAGGTAACGTCAATACCGTGTGTGCGCACACTGATAAAAGGCATGATGCTGTTTAGAGCTGCTACACACCTTCTGTAATGTAATAATAACTACTGTATGCCTCTAACGTAACAGGTGGTGTGCTATCCAGGAAGTACGTGGATCTTTAGTGCCTCTAGGGACAAAACCGTCCTCATGTGGGACCTGAACCAGGGAGACGAACACATTCAGGAATTCTGTGGACACGAGTTGGTCGTCAATGGCCTCGCAGTCAGTCCTGGTATGTACAGAAAATACAGTATAGTGCATGTAGAACCAATTGTTTCAAAGGTAGTTGAAAACACCTGGTTTTATTTTCTGGTGCTTTATAAATAATTTTTTTATCTGGTTTGTGCAAAAAGTTTTTTTAAAATTTTTTTTTTACACGTAACGTAGAAGTACAATCAAGAGAATGTTGATTATGATGAGCATTCTGTAGAAGCAATAAGTTAAGTTTCATTTATTAAAATACATATTTCAGGAAATTTACTTTGATCTCCTGACATCTTTTGACTGCTAACTGTCAGTCTTCCTCAGGGGAATCTACTGATCACTTTGATGCATCCAAGACAGGGTTTTTCAACCTTGGGGTTGTGACCTCATGCAGGGTCACCTGGAAATAAAATGGGGTCACCTGAAATGTCCAGTAATAATAAAATAAAATTAAAAAAAACAACTTAATTTTTAAAAAATATTTTTATACCTGTTTTTTTTTTTTTTAAATGTATCTGTTTTACACAATTAAAAACAAAAAAAAACAATACATAATATTAAAGAATTAGATATACGGTGCAAGAAGAGGCAGAAAGCTCAAAGCGCTTAAATAATTATTTCTTTTCAAAATTAACCACACAATCTTAAACTGTATTTCTAAACTTTCATTTTCTCAAATATAAATCTAGTTAAGATGAAATGCAGTATAAGAATATTTGAGCTGGTGCATCTTGTCACTTTGTAACACAGAACAACAAACGTAATCAACAAACTGTCAAAGAACATTTCAAAGCAAATTTTCTGAAAAAAGTTGTCAGAATAAATACATATTATTTAAAAAGAGAAGATAAAATTATTTTGTTGGAATTAATCTGCAGAAAGGCTTTTTTCTCTAAAATGCTTATGTTATGTAGCTACTGTGCTCTATGGGCCCAAGGCCATAATAAAACACAATATATGTCCCTTTTGATAATGTGACAACAAACCTGTTCTTTTGTGTGAATTCTATTGCTTGTGTTTGGTAGATGGCAGAAAGCTGTGCACGGGCTCTAGAGACAACTGGATGTGTCTGTGGGATATTGAATCTGCAAAATGTGAGCAAAGACACAACATTTCCAGAAACCTGGTAAGAAATACTTTGAATGTCCATGTGCAGAACAAATCCTCAGACTGAGATCGTTGTTGTAATCCTTTCTGCGTAATGAGACTTGGGAATTTATTTGGACCGTCTATTTTTTTCTTCTTCTTTTTGAACGTTTCCCATGTCATGTCTCCATCCAGGTGACTCATGTGTGTTGGGTACCAGCCAGCTCGTCTGTAGTCCAGACATCAGAGGATAAAACCATAAGGTATGAAGTCCCATTTAAAGATTTCATTCTGGGAAATTAGAGATTTTATTCCGTGATGCCTCCTCTGTTCCTGATTTGACCCGATCTCATATTTATGGCCAAAATTCAAATTATTTTATGCCCTTTGATCTGGGATGCTTTGTGTTCTCCTTCTATGCTTCTGTTAAAGAATTTATTATTCTGCCGTAGAAACAACTTTTCACAGTCCATAATAATAATAATTAAACTTTAAAAAAAAATAGACTAAAAAGAGTGGTAGGTGTAAAAAGTTTTTTTGATTAGACAAGAGTAAAACACACAAGGCTACTCCAAAAATAACCTACGAAAATGTAAAAGGGCAGCAAAAAATGCTGTAAAAACAACAGGAAAAAACAAAAAACCACAACCAAATTACCCAAAAATGACTCCAAAACACAGTCTGAGAACAGAAATACACAATTACTCCAAAAACACACAAGACAACACCAAAAATGCACAAATATACCCTAGAAAATATCAAACAACAACAAAAATGAATCCAAAAACACACAAAACAAAAGCAAAAACACCAAAAATGCACAAATAAAACCTAGAAAATAAAAAAAAACAACCACAAAAATGAATCCAAAAACACACAAAACAAAAGCAAAAACACCAAAAATGCACAAATATAACCTAGAAAATAAAAAAAACAACCACAAAAATGAATCCAAAAACACACAAAACAAAAGCAAAAACATAAAAGGAGACAAAAATAATCCAATTTATTTTAAAAACACAAGATATCTCTAAAAATGCACAAAAATAACCTAAAAAATTATATAAAAGGACAAAAGAAAATGCACAAAAATAACAGGAAAATATATGAAATGACAAAAAAAATATGCAAAATAACCGGAACGAAAAAAAAAAACACATCAAAATTCCTTAAAAATGACTCAGAAACACAATCTGAAAATTACACAATGACTCCAAAAATACACAAGACAACCCCAAAAAGGCACAAATATAACCTAGAAAATATATAAAACAACAACAAAAATACACAAAATTGAAACGGAAAACACTAAAATAAACTAATTCACAGAAAAATCTACAAAATGATATAAAAAAATACGGAAAACTTTGGGTTTTTTTCTCCATTAATGCTCAGATTGTTCATTATTTTAAATGCTGACTTGAATGTTGATAATGTGGCCGTTGGTCTAACAGTGTTGTTTGTGTTGACAGGGTATGGGACAGCCGTACATGGCAGGTAACCAACACTTTTCCAGCCAAGCAGTACATTCAGACCCACTGTGACGTCTCTCCAAATGGGAACTACTTGGTGTCCAGCAGCAATGGCTTTGGAGGGCAGGGCTGTGAGGCACGGTAAAGAAAACTAATGAAGTGGCTGTCAGAACCATCATCTGGGTTTTAGCAAAATGATACAAAACACAAGTTCATGACTGACTGAGCAAATGTTTTAATGCTTGTTGAATTAATTGACCAAATAATTCAGTTATAGATCTCAGTCCTTCTAAATACACACATTCAATGAAACTCCACAATATGTGAAGGATCGCAATTTTCCCACGCATTTTTTTACATGACTGCAGTCATTTTAAAGAACTCTATTTCCCTGAAATTATTTCACATAATTTCCTCAAATGGAATTTAAAAGACCTGGATATCTTTGGCACCTTAAATACTTTATGTTATGATTTATACGTTGTGTAAAGTACAAATATGGAAACATAATAGTGAAATGCTCGATTTCCCGCCTAAAATCTGTGGCTCACTTAAGATGAAACTACTTTGTATTTGACCCCCTGAACTATAATGAGCTTGAAATCTCTGCCCTAGTGGCAGGTCCTCGAAAACCTGGGGGTGTATGATCAAATAAAAATTATGCCAGACTGTGGTAATAGGCAAATATGGGTACCGTTGTCCAAAGAATAGAGATGGGTATGGCAAAAACTGCTGACTCACACTCCTGTAGATCGATATGAGTTGTCCTTTCTAAGGGGGCGTGGCAAGACCTTACTCTATTAGCCAGCAGTAAAACAATATCTTTAGTTCACTGCATTATAATGAAGCTCCCGATGTCTCCCTTTAAAACAGTTGATGGAAACGTAAAGAGTCTGAGATGAGATGATGTGTCCGTGGTGTTTCCTGTGAGATGTGCTGACCTCATCATTTCTTAGCGGAGCTATGTGTGTGTGTGTGTGTGTGTTTTTTCAGCTGTGGGATCTGCGTCAGCCTGGCTGTAAAGTAGTGGAGTACCGAGGTCATCTTCAAACCGTGGCGTGCTGCGTGTTCCTCCCTCCATCTCCTGGTGTTTCTGCTTGTGTAGCCACGTCTTCTCACGACAGTTCCATCAAAATCTGGGATCAAAATACAGCAGGTAACATCCACACTCATAATAATCCATGTACTGTTCATTCTTTGGTTTTTCTGTTTAAAACCAAATCAAAATAACAAATAAATGATGTGGTTATTTTGTTTTACTGACTTAAAACCAAATCAGAAATACAGAAAAGACAAAAAAGCAGATAAACAGCATTTTTTTTGTTTTAAAATTAAATCTTGTTCTGTTTGAGATACTTTGGATATTTACAAGGAAAACTATGATGAGAGCTTAAGGTTCTAAGCTCACCACACAGGTGGGACCCACAGATGGTGGGCGGACCTTTTACTCCCGGATAAAAAGGAGCAACGTATAAGTGACGTTTTTACTGATGAATTGGGAATTGAAAAGTTATTACTACATGAATAATAATAAAAACTAAAAAAGTACTGTTACCGAAAAGCATGCACATGATACCAAAAGGTGGTTGCTGTGTAATGAATCTACTGGTGCTCCTACTACTGGTTTATAGTGATCACTTCTTGGTGTGTTGACGGCTGCTGTTCGTGGCTAGCGGTATTATAATGTGCAAAATAAATATTTGTGTAATTATTTTTGCAAAAGTGTCAAATGGTAGAAATTCTAACATCTATTGTTCCTCATCCCAGCCTCACAGTCAATAGTCAGTCACCAGTTTATCTGGATACTATTTGGACCGTAACACCATAAAATAAAACATAAAACGTAAACAGAAACATCCAAAGACTGCACAAAAAAAAAAAAAAAAAAATTAACGTTGGGGGTGAAAGTAACTAGTAACTTTTACTTTGAGTACTATTTAATTGAGCTCCTTTTTACTTGTACTTGAGTATTTTATGTAGGATTTACTTGTATTTGTACTTGAGTGCAATTCAAATCATGTAACAGTACTTCTACTTGAGTAAAATACATTACTACTCTTTACACGTCTGCAAATATATCTCAAACAGAACAAAGCTTTAATTTTAAACAGAAAAACGCTGCTTATCTGGTTTTGTTGTGTTTCTGTTTGGTTCTAAGTCAGTAAAACAAAAATAACCAGACTGTTTATTTGTTATTTTGATTTGGTTTTAAAACAGAATGAACAGTAAATGAATTTATAATGAAGAGGCTTTTAGGTGTTTCCTGTTGTCCAACCTGGGGTCTCTTTAGTGTGTTTAGGGACGTTATCTCTGGATGGAGCTGGACCACTGGTTTCTCTGGTTCCCAGTGACTCCACAAGTCTTCTCTGTGCCAGCTTCAACTGTGGGCTCCACCATCTACAGGTGGAGCAGGGCCCCCTCCAGGCCCAGGGCTCAGGGGGGGCCGGGGCCCCAGGGGGCTCCTTTGACATCAGAGTGGTGGCTCGTTTCTAACGTGGTGGCTGTGAACTCTGACTGAATCCTGACGGACTCCGTGGGAAACGTGGACCTGGTACCTCGTTTTTGTTTGTTTTTATTTGTTTTTTAAGACGGATTCTGATGCATCACTTGTCCCACAGCAGAGGTAACCAACCTTTTTTGGGTCGTGACCTCATTTTGATGTCACTGTCATTTCTTCTAGAATTATTATTTTTTTAAATCATGTTTATTAAAATGTGTTACAAATACAGAGTAGTCAGGTTTAGTGCACAAAGGGTCAAGATATTGTTATCCTGCATTTTATTTGGACTAGATTTATATTTGTTTAAGTATAGAATACACTTGTTTGATGTTTAATATGTGTGTGATTTGTTGATTTGAATTTTTTTTTTTTTTTTTAATCAGTAAATTGTTTTTTTTCTGTTTTTTTTTTTTTTTTTTTTTTTTTTTTTTTTTACCAATTCCTAGACATTTCATGCGACCCTATTTTAAATCGAGGAGACCCCACGCGGGGTCACGACCACAAAGTTGAAAAACACGGTCCTACAGGGTATTTTTTGTAAGGCTGATAATCACTGCCACAAAACTCTAACTTTGACAAAAGTGGTTTAAACCCCAAAACATGGCATTGATGATTTTATTATTTATAAGTTATCGGCAAGTGCTAAAAAACTGAAATATCTGTGACACCAGTTTGCTTTAAAATATTTTTTTTAGATAGATTTCATTTTTATAAATATACAAATTGTGATATTTATGAAAAGAAAATCACCAATTACCAATAAAGTTTATTTTGAATTTACTGTGTACAGTATAGCAGTTAAAATTAATTTTTTTGGACCAATTCCTAGACATTTCAGGCGACCCTGAAAAACACAGTCATACAGTATTTTTCAGTGAACTTTGACAAAAAAAACAACAAAACAAATTGATTGGTGGGTTTAAACCCCAAACGTGGCATTGATGATGATCCAGCTCCTGATCTAAAATACTGCTTCAGTCTGATGTAAGTGGTTTTATGAAATAATCAGGTTCCATTTTATTTCAGTAGTTTAAAGGCTATTCTGTGTTTTAGGATGAAGTGCTCAGACTGCCATGACTTATAAAAACTCTGATCTGACAGATTTTTGTTGTTGAAATTTAATGATTGTTAGTCTTTGAAAATCTACTGATGCAGAAATTCATAAAAAAAAAAAAAAAAGAAAATACAAAATGTGACACCTTAATATATTAAGGTTTCATTTATTCACTTTTTTCAGGAAATTTTCTTTGATCTCCTGACATGTTTCGACTGTCACCTGCTGATCGCTTTGATGTGTTTCTTTGATGAGTTTTTTCTGGGTGTGGGCCAACTTGACAGTTCTCTCAGGCTGGCCCAAGAGAGTGAAAATGTTCCCTCATCCCAGAAAAAAACTCAAGATAAGGCAGATGCCTCTGGGGAAGACTGACAGTTGACAGTCAAATAATGTCAGGAGATCAAAGTAAATTTCCTAAGTGAAACCTTAACAACGTTCTGTGTGATGGCAGAACATTGTAAATCCTTTATCTGGGGCTCTTGTTGTGAAAAACTCAAAGTTCTTGTACTTTGTGCTGCACTGGACTGTGTGTGAATGTGGTAAAGAGAAGTTGCACCCGCAATCAGGAAGTAGCTGCCCCAGGAATAAGGTGGATAGGCACTTCTCAATCATAGATGACCTCATGTGTTGAATGTTATGTTTATACTCGTCAGGTGCTAGAAAACTGAAATATCTGTGATACCAGTTTGTATAAAATGCTCCTTTTTTTTTTAGATAGATTTAAATTTTATAATTATACAAATTGTGATATTTTTGAAAGATAATCTATTAATAGAGTTTATTTTGGATTTTCTGTGTTTTTTGTTTTTAAATTTCAACTGCAAATGCAAAATAAAATGGAATGGCTGCCTTTAAACATTTACGACCAGTTCTACTGACTTTAGATATCGTTGGATGAAAAATAAACAAGTGTTTTACTATATGTGCTTTTGTGATTTAAACATACATTACAGGAATAATTACCTGAAGTAACTTTTTTAAACACATTACAAGCCTTTTTTTAAAGTAGAAAACTGATCATGTTGCATGTCACAATACAATACAGTATATTCCAATACTAATCAATACGATATACATTGCAAATTACAAATTTCACCTTTACAAGTACAAAATGGTATGAAATACAATTTATTTCATTTTTTTTTAACTTGTGAGAACAAGTAAATGGCAACTAACTGTAATTCAAGTACAAATTTCAAAAACAAGTGGAATGTTTATCAAACTGTTAAATAAAATGTTTTGAAAAAAGTTTAACTTTTGCTTCTACAATAGATTCTGATTCAGTTAAATTCTTAAAAAAAGTAACCACATACTGTGGGGCGCATGCTAAATTTACAGCAATATTTGTGAAATTTGTGATATTTTTTTTTCTCGTAAAAATATAATGTCAATGCTAAATCTAAATCTAAATATGAAGTCAAAATGTGAAATTTAAATCTAAATGTAAAATCTAAATCTATATGTCACATTTAAACCTAAATGTTAAATCTAAATGTTATATTTAAATCTAAATCTAAATGTTACATTTAAATGTAAATGTTAAATCTCAATGTTAAATGATAAATCTAAATGTCATGGGTGAAACTAAATATTTAGCTAATACCAGAATTCACCAGAAGTACCAAAATAAAAGGATTACATTTAGATTTAACATATGGTATTTATATTTAACATTGACATATTTTTACAAAAAAAAAAAAAAAATCATAAATATTGCTGTAAATCTCATCAAAAGTAAAATGAAAAAATTCACCTATGTTTTTTAACCTAGGTTTTTTACTAAATGTTACAAAAAGTTGATGTTTATTTTAGCATGGACAACTTTACAATCGGTGCCACATAACATACATCTATAAAAGTGATCAGTATGGTTTATATAATAAAGTGCAATCAACTTCCAGCTCTAATGTATGGAGGAGTGAGGTAGTTTAACAAGGTCTGATGGTGCGTTCACTGACACCTAGTGACTCGTGGTTTATGTGCTATGTTTATATTAGCGCAATTAAATGGTATTTTCATTAAAAAAAAAGACCGATTTGGACGTTTTTGGATCGATACGACAATCGTGCCGTGAAATATTGTGATATACTATTTTTTCTAACACCCCTAGCACCTTATGTTTATTTTGGCAAACCAGACTAAACATGACTCATCAAGAGTGGAACCTATGCACAAGTTTTGAGGCAATTCCATCCATCCATCCATCTTCTCCCGCTTAGCCGTTTCCGGGTCGCGGGGGCAGCATCCTCAGTAGGGAGGCCCAGACTTCCCTCTCCCCGGCCACTTCCTCCAGCTCTTCCGGGGGGACCCCGAGACGTTCCCAGGCCGCCGAGAGACATAGTCTCTCCAGCGTGTCCTGGGTCTTCACCGGGGTCTCCTTCCGGAGGGACGTGCCCTGAACGCCTCACTAGGAGGCGTTCAGGGGGCATCCTAATTAGGTGCCCGAGCCACCTCATCTGGCTCTTCTCGATGCGGAGGAGCAGCGACTCTACTTTGAGCCCCTCCCAAATGACTGAGCTTCTCTAAGGGAGAGCCCAGCCACCCTACGGAGGAAACTCATTTCGGCCGCTTGTACCCGTGATCTTGTTCTTTCGGTCATGACCCAAGTTCATGACCAAAGGTGAGGGTTGGAACGTAGGACCGACCTGTAAATCGAGAGCTTTGCTTTTGGCTCAGCTCCATTTTCACAATGACGGACCGGTGCAGACTCCGCATCACTGCAGACGCGCACCAATCCCCTGTTTGATCTCTCGCTCCATCCTTCCCTCACTCGTGAACAAGACCCCGAGGTACTTGAACTCCTCCACCTGAGGCAATTCAAAATAATATTTAATATTAGAATAAAGTGCTGCTTTGTATTTAAAGTTGTATTGGTTTAGCATTAGCAGCTAGATGAACTGAAATCAATGTACATTCTAATGGTGAATCAATGATGTCGTTACAAAGAAAAAAGTCTTAAAACTAATGACACACTTTTCAGAGAAACACTTCTATATGGATGATACGTCTCATTAGGTGAAGCACTAGCAGTTCTACATTTCTATTTCCTTTTTTAAAGCTTGTGTATTTGTAGCTGGTTGTCGATGAACTGTTTTGCTAAAGGGCACAAGAACAGGGAATAGACTTCCTTTGTCTGGTGTTTTCACAGCTGCTTTTCATGTTTAGTTCACTGAATTAATACCTCAGCTTCCTGTTGTTGGTCATAACACACAAACTGCTGCTGGTTTCAGATCATTTTTCATCTGGTGCATCACGTGCTGCTAGATTTTAAATGGAGCTAATGTGGATGTATTGGACATTTAAACAGTCATTGATTATTGAGTTAATATTAACCGTTATACCAGTGGTTCACAACCATTTTTTGGATCGTGACCCCATTTTGATATCGCACTTTTCTAGCGACCACAAAGACTTGTTTTTTTCTAGAACCTAGGTTCCCAAAGTGGGGTACGCAAATTGTACTAGAACTAATGCTAGAAAATGCTAACATTAGACTAATGCTAGTGCTATATTAATGTTAAACTAATGCTAGTGCTATGTGGACGCTAATGCTCATGTTAAGCTCAGAATCAGAATCAGAATCAGAATCAACTTTATTGGCCAGGGGTGAATGAATACACACGAGGAATTTCTTTTGGTGACCTGTGCTCTCTCAGGTAGTATAACATTAAATAATAACAATCAACTAGAATAAAGAAAAATAAATAAAATAGAGAAAAATAAAAAGAAAAAAGAAGTATAAACATAAATATAAGAGTAGTTAGACTAATATGTGCAAACTAAATAAAAAATAACAAGATAATAATAATAATAATAATAATAATAATGAAATAAAATAAGATACAATAATAATAATAAGATAATAGTGCAGTAGTGCATTGATGAGTAGTGCAAATAGGTGAACATTTAAGTGAAAAAGTTATGTCCATGAACATTCACAGTGACAGGTTGTTCCAGGGTTGATATGTTTAGTTCCAGGTTATTTCACAGTAACAGAAACAGGTCTGACACTCTTTGACTGTTTAGTGTTGATCAGAATGACAGCCTGAGGGAAGAAACTGTTTTTATGGCGGGAAGTTTTGGCGTACAGTGATCTGTAGCGTCTGCCTGAGGGGAGGAGTTTAAACAGATTGTGTGCAGGGTGTGAGGGGTCTGCAGTGATGCTGCCTGCCCGTTTCCTGACCCTGGACAGGTATAAGTCTTGGATGGAGGGCAGATCAACACCAATGATCTTTTCTGCAGTCCTGACTATCCTTTGTAGTCTGTGTCTGTCTAGTTTGGTTGTAGATCCAAACCAGACAGTGATGGAGGTGCACAGAACAGACTGAATGATGGAGGTGTAGAACATTATCAGCAGCTCCTGGGGCAGGTTGAACTTCCTCAGCTGTCGCAGAAAGTACATCCTCTGCTGTGCCTTTTTCCTGGCACAGGAGTGCTATGTTATTGCTAATGCTAGTGTTATATTAATGCTAATGTGAGGTTAATGTTAATGTCAAGCTAATGCTGGCTAATGTTAATATTAGGCTAGTGCTAATAATATGTTAATGCTAGGCTAATGCTGTTAATGCTAGGTTTTTTTTAAAAAAAATTTAAACTCTTGATTCTATTTCAATGTACTTTTAATTCATTTTACATTTCACAACATTTCTATGTTCTATGATTTTCTATGTAAAACCAATCTGGCATATTTCCTGTAGTATGTGGCACGTAATAATAATAATAATAATGTAGTTTTCTTCTTTTCTTTCAATAACACTAATGAAATCATTTTAAAGCCTCCACTGCTCATTGTGTGAAAAGCAATGTATATATGCAGATCAGTAAATGTAAATACAGGGAAATCCATCATTATTTGATGTTGAGTAAGAATCATAAAGATAAAGAGGTTTTTAATCATATTGAAGTCTTTATTTGATTAAAATCTGGACCTGATTTTCACTGACAGGTCTGTAAAAAGACACAGAACACTTTGGCTTCTGCCTCTTCACAAAGTACCGTACGCACATGGAGCAATTTAAAACATGATTGGTCAAAAGTTTAAAAAAAAAAGAAAATACAGTAACAAATAATTGGCACCAAGCAATGTATCATAAAACATGATAATAACATAACATAACATAAAATAATAATAAAACACATTTTACACAACAGATAAAAACTGAATTTAGAAAATGATCTGGAGTTTTTTTTCCTTAGATTCCAACATGAACATTCACAGCAATCGTTCAACATCTGGTAACATGGTTCACAGCAGGGCTGGGGTCAATTACATTTACTTCTTTAAATATCCATGTTCAATTACAATTTATTTATGATTACTGTCACCATCACTTTTCCAATTACAATGATCATTTTCCCACTGAAAGTCAATTAAAATTGCGTTCTCATTTACTCAACTTCAATTACAATTAATCACAATTTAATAAATAAGCCCATGAAACGTAACCTTTAGCTTACGTTAGCATCTCTACTGATAACGGGTCAGTTTTGACCCATGTCTTAAATTAGCTGTAAAATACTCCATCTAATTTTCTCATGTAAATATTGATATTAATATTTTTGATGTGGACGTCTGAGCAAAAATAGTAAAATCATCCTCAAGAGAAGTGAAAGGTAGCGAAAAAACTTGATCTGAAACATATTTTAATAATTACATATGTGTAAGACTAGGGTGTCCCGATCCGATATTGATATCGGGTATTGGTCTGGTATCAGCCAGAAAACAAATATTGTATTTTATCGGACTGCATCTAAAATCTCCGATAGAAGCGCTCCAATAAGTTTTTGTTGTTTTTGGCCCCGCCCTCAGTTGTTCCCACCATATACTGACAGTAAAAATAACTGACGTGAACTTGAATTGTTGACTATTGTTCTCTGAGTATCATCACTTAATCAAACCTTTTCTAACATTCCACACTACAAAATAACTAATAAAGTATGTATGATTCATGATGATATCGGAATCGGCCAATACTCAAGGCCGCACTATCGGTATCGTATCGGCAGTGAAAAAGTTGTATCAGGACATCCCTATATGTAAGACATACAACTGTAACACGGTTCCCTAGTTTTGCGTTTAATTAAATTGTAATTGACAGTTTTTAATAGAATTTCCATGCCAATTACAATTACAGCAGCAAGAGATTTTTTCACTTACAATTATGTCATAATTGTAATTAATTACCAATTACGTGATTACAATTATAATTGACCCCAACACTACTGTGCGCTACCTGTTTCTAAATAGTGTGCTATTGAATGACACCTTTAACCAGTGGAGTACCATATGCATGATGGGATATATATAGTTTATATAACGCATTGGTTTCAAAGTAAAGAATACAACCTGCCTTACTGTTACTGTACAACAATACATAATGAAATGTTTTTTTTGTTTAACTCTATCAGCTGCTGAATTGAAGACTTTACTAAATCTTCAATAAAAATCTGTTTCTGCGTCAAAGTCGACACCGAGAGATCGTAACAAAAACTGCACGTGTGACTGCAGGGTTGGGCTCAATTACAACTTCAATTATTTATGTTCAATTATGGTCACATTGACTGACATTTTTCTCCAATTACAATTATTATTTTCCCCCTGAAACTCAATTACAATGACATTCTCAATTAATAAAGTTCTATTACAATTAATCACAATTACTGAGACTTTAATAAATAACATAACGTTCCTCCTGTGTTAGCTTTCTGTTAGCATCTCTTATGATAACAGGTCAGTTTGACACATGCCTTAAATCAGCTGTGAAATACACTAAAAATTAACCTCGTTAGGCTTCCTAATCAATGAACATATTGATATTCATATTGGTATTCACATTTGTGTGCATCTGAGCCTTTTTTCTGTCAGTATAGCTCTTAATTTATTTTTTTAATATGTAATATAGATCTTTAAGAGAACTGACAGGTAAACTTATAGAATTGTTAGCCATAAAACTATGACGTTGTTCTCCAGTTTTGTGTTCAATTAAATTGTAAATGACAGTTTTTATTTACAAAGTCAATTATCTGAACTGAATTACAATTCATTTATAACAGTAACACATTTTTCAATTACTATTCTGTCATAATTGTAATTCATTCTCAATATAATTGACCCCAACCCTTGGACCATGTCGTAATAAAGTCTATTAATCAGTGTCGATGTGACGTAAAGAGACAAAAAAAAAAAAAAAAACCCTAAACTTCATGGATCACAAATCCAAATACGATCAATCTGAATAATTCTTCACATACGTCACAGTTTCTTAACATTTCTACAGCATGCAAAAAAACAAACTCCCCAGAATCCATGAAAACACATGATCTACAGGCATCTCTGAGATTTACTAACTAATATCTACTAAAACATGTACTTCAACAACTAGTTTCAGGTTTCTGCAGCTTTTGTTTGTTCTTTTTTCTTTTACCAAGAATATAAACTGAAATAAGACGTGAGCTCGTGTTCATGTAGTACTTCTACAACATACAGTAGCTCCCAATCAACGTAATCACAGTGTGTGACTTTCTAATATTCATCAAACAATTCATCCCAATGACATCATCAATAAAAAGGCAGATCATCGTCCCACTGTTGATTTCTTACACGAGAAAGAGAATAAAAAGTGGCGTTTGTGTCGCTTGCATTAAAATGTCCTCACGGTCACAGAACCATTAGGAACAATTTCAGAAAGACAGAGATATGTAGAAAGAGAAGAGAAAGAGGGGCAAAATAAGAAGAGAACGGAAGAAAAGAATAAACGTGGTAAAAGAAGGAAAAAATAAAGAAAAAGTAAGAAAGAACAAGGGAAAGATAGAAAAAAGAGAGAAAAAAGGAAAAAAGAACAAGCAAGCAAAAAGAGAAAGAAAAAAACATGAAAAGACAAAAAGTAAAAAAGGCAAGAACATAAATTCAAATATAAGGAAATAAAATCATTTAACTCAAGTTGTTTTAGATATAATTTCAGACAAAGGAAAAAAAAAAACAGATTTCTTGCAACGTAACAATAATGAGGCTGGTTTTAAAATGCTAATAAAAAAAAAAATGATTCAGACCTTATTAAAGAAAACAGATAAATTCTCCATCATTTTAAACATAAACAACCATCAGAAGTATATAACAACATAGGGCTGTACACACATCACTTTAACTTTAGATAATGATATCAGCATATTTCTGGGTGTGCAGTAATATTACTCAAAGAACAATAGTCAGCAACAGTAGGTCGGACCATTTATTAACTCATTCAGTGCCAGGCATTTTTCAGCATTTTGACTGATTTTTAAAGACCATCTGAAATCTCACACCAGATTCTGAAAGATTGAAGCCTCTACTTTCATAAAAAAAAAAAAAAATGACCCGTTTGGCCCAGTTTTGTTGATGATGTTATCTCACGATTACAACATTATCAATAATCTACTCACGTCCACACATGTTCTGTGTTAGCTGTTGGATACGTCACAATATCATTCTGTAGCTCATAATCTCAGCTCTATCTCCCTTTTTCCTGCTTCTCCTGCTTTGCTGGGTAGCAACAGTGGCTAATCTCTCATGTAAAGGTGCACTGCTGCCATCTTCAGGGCACAGTTGGTCACTACAACACCCCACAGCTTAGATATTGTTGAGGGACCTCCGCCAAGGTGTTTTCTAGTAATCCCCGTGAAAAAACGCAAATGACGAGTTATCTCGTCAATGGCACTGAGTGAGTTAATAACCAATGGGTTACATACTGTTTAACCTTAAACACAAGAAGATTATATAATTGAAAAAAAAAAAAAAAAAACATAACTAAGTCAAAATTTATAAAAAACTTTCGATCACGAACCGAGATAAAAAATTTTTTTAATTTTGACAATGAGAGGATTTTTTTTTTTTTTTTAATTTTTCAAAATAATCCAAATTTAGTAGCGTATATTGATCCAGAATTGAACATAATCTTCCATGGAGTAAGGTCTATCCTTGGTTCCTTTTATTGCTGATATCGGACCAATAATCAATAATCAGACTGGGATGCCCTCACCAGAAAATACATGGCGTGATGATCTAAAGAAAAAGAATAAAATAATATATATCTTGATTCAATTTATCTAAACATGTAGTTGGTAAATTAAGATAAAAACGTTAATCCTTTTCAAATCCTGGCTCCAGTTTACAACAAAAAATAAGTATAATATCTCAGTGACGTAACTAAGAGTTTAAAGCATAATTTGTCAGAAACAAACTGTAAAATTAAAAGCAAATGCAAATACATATTTAAATGAAAAAAAAAAACAAAAAAAAAAAATGTAAAACAGGATATTTTTACACTTTTTTTTTTTAGTTGTACGTGCATGTTTGGAGTCCCTGAGATTTGCCTGCCTGTTAATTAATGACAATTAATTCAGTGCTTTGATTTACTTTATGAGCCTGACCCGCCTTCTCTCAGGTTACGCGCACACGCACACCACACACACACACACACACCACACACACACACACACACACACACACACACACACACACACACACACACACACACACACACACACACACACACACACACACACACACACACACACACACACACACACACACACACACACACACACACACACATAAATAAGTGAGTTGGGGTCGTGATGTCACACTACTCACTACTTCTTCTTTCTGGATGAACAATAAACAGAAAACATGATAAACTAACAACAACAACAGACTCCTCTCCAATATCTGGATTTAAATAACACGTACCGACCTCACTCGGCCCAATACTACTACAATAGTTTTAAAATACCAGTGAGTGTTTTTTTTAAATTTTTTTTTATTAATAATATGTTATGGTTTCATTTTAGTCTCCTGAAAAAAAAAGAAAAAAAATGAAGATATTTTTTTTAAAATGAAGAGAAAATGAACTTGCTGAAATTAAGTTTTTTTTTTTTTGTTTTTTTTAAAGTAACTTGAAATTGAATTTACTGTTTTGAAACTGAATTAATGACTTGAAATTGTATTTTTTTCCCTGTCGAAATAAATCAATCTTAGTACATTCAGTAAAAACAGACTTTAACAGGAGTTCCATGAATCAGTGATTGATTACTCAACCTCACAGACCGGACGTGTGTCTCTGTGTAGTGAAATTGAATTTGAGGAGCAGAAATATATCAAATTTTTGGAATGTACTATGATGCATTTTTTTCAACAGGGAAAAAAAAATACTATTTGAAGTGACTAATTCACTTTCAACCGGTAAATTCATTTCAAAGTTGTTACTTAAAACATTTTAAGTTGTTACTTAAAAATTTTTATTTTAAAAAATTGAAACTTGAAATGTTTAAAGTAACAACTTGAAATTTTTAAAGTCACTAATTCAGTTTTAAAACATTATGTTAAATTTCAAGCTGTTACTTTAAAAAAGTCGAGCTTCGAATTCAGTTTAAAAACAGTAAACTGAATTTTAAGTAGTTACTTTAAAAATTTTGAGTTGTAACTTTAAAAATTTCAAGTTGTAATTTTCAAAATGCCAAGTCACTAATTTAGTTTCAAAACAGTAAATTCAATTTCAAGTGGCACCAATCTCAGCCCATAATGATGATGTTTGAAAGTAGCAGAGGAACAATAATAATAATAACAATAATAATAATAATAATAATAGTAATGGCTGCAGGTGTTTTAGACTCATTGTGTTGCTACAGAAACCAACTGAAGCATCAATGAAAATGTTAAAAACGCTGTCGTTTTGTTACTGTTATTAACTCCCTCTGCTGTGATTCTACCTGAACCTCGTGGTGCGTTTACTGCTCCCCGCTGTGCTCCAGGCTGTCTATGACTCGGCTCAGACGGATGTTCAGGAGCCTGATCTGCGTGTCCAGGTGGTCGATTTTTTCTTCCAGTGACCCCGAGCCCCCCCCTCGCCGCCAGTAGGCCCCCACGGGCCCCGTCATGAAGTACACGGCCATGATGAAGCAGAGCGGCAGCACGGCGCGCTCGGGGTCGCCTTCGAACTTCTGCAGGATGTAGAGGCAGGACAGGGCGAAGAGGGCGACGCGCGCCAGCCAGAAGAAGCGTCCGAACAGGGCGTGCAGCAGGTAAAAGAACCCCCCCAGGAACATGGACAGAAACCAATAAGCCAGGAGGACGGCAGCCACCAGGAGCAGCGCACGAGCGGGGGTGTTGGTGAGGGACGTGGGGCTGAAGTAGTGGCTGAGGTTTGTTGCTATTAAAAAAAAAAAAAGAAGAAGAAGAAAACAACATTAGGAAGTAGTTTCAAAATTATTTTGTAGTCCAAGGTCAAGGATGCCGACGTTAAGAGAGGACAAGTCAAAATGTTGGGTGTTGGATGTAGTAAACCCACACGCTTCATTACACCGTCTCCCAGCATCAGAACCTTTTCAAAGTGCCTGGTTGAGTATTATTTTCACGAAATGTACCCACATCTGTGGGTAAGGTTATTTTGTGCGCGCGAAGCACTTCAAGGATGACTGCTTCAGCAACCTCCACCAGTATAAAGAAGGATTTGCTGAAAGACTTTGTCTGATTGAGGGTTCAATTCCTTCTATCTTTGGAGACGATGAACAGAGCACTTCAGTAAGCTGTAAATAACGCTAAAAAGTGTGATGATAAGACGTCCCTGTCATTGTTTTTTTAGCATTAGCAGTTGCACCGACTTCATATGTTAGCGCTGTGTGCTCGCTTCATTTTCATCTCGCTCCACCGGGTCCGACTCTGGCTTGAACATGTAAGGCTGGATGGACAAGTCTTCCGTTGTTGACATTTTGTAAATAACGTGTGAATAAAAAGTTTCTGCGCTGCTACATAGCCGTATCTCTTCTATCAAACTACAAAAAATGGCCGAACAGGGTGGAGTTGAACCCAGTGTCACCTCTGCAACCTGAAGAGGGGGCGGGGTATGAAGTGTCTCATTGCATTTAAAGAGGCCGCACCAAAACGAGTTGCTCTCAGAAGCACATCAGAAAAGGGTAGAAAAGGGGTGGAGCTATAATGATGAGGAATTCAGACCCAAGCATTGCAGTTCTGCTTTATATAGACCACAACTGTATGATTTATATCTAAAAAGGAAGGATTTAAAACCATGATATGTCTCCTTTAAAGGCCCACTGTGTAACTTTTTGTCCACTAGGGCAGTAGACCTGTAACTTTCACGTCAAGCGCCCCTAGTGGCCACAAACGCTGCAGCACTGTCACAAAAATCAACAGTCGGTGGGGCCAGCCCCCCTTTGTCTTTTGATTGTGTATGCAGACAGTAGTAGACCTGGTACTTCAGGATAAGGATTAGCTCTAAGGGCTGGGTCGGTCGCGCCGCGGCTGGAGGAGCAGCCGCTGCCGCCCTCCTCTCCTCGCCGCTGGAGTTGTATATATATATATATATATATATAAATAAATAAAACTTACAATCAATTCCCATCACATCAAGCAGATCTGACCAGACCTTCCAGATGGTGTCCATAAAAGAGTCGACGCCATTGACAAACCGCTCAGTAGCTTTGGATAAACACTAGAAAAAAAAGAATAGGAAAGGTTAGCATTAGCTTGTCCCATTTTTACACAAATATGCTTATTCAGCACAACACATGAGAATGGAAAAGTAAAAAAACAGTAAATAAAAAATACAAAAATGTAAAAGAAAACTCCAAAAACACTAGAAAATTACAAATATAGAAATATTCATTGAAAGGACAACAAACAAAAAAACCCACAAAAATGACTCATTACCAATAAACAAACACAAACTGACTCCAAAAACACATAAATCAACAACAAAAATACACAAAATCTTTTGAACTTTCCCGTTGTTTTTGTTTAAAATGTTTTTTATTTAGACTTTATTTATATTGCAGCACTTTATCCCCACAATGAAGTCGTCCCAAAGCGCTTTACAATATCAGCTCATTCACACAGCAATGGGACTGAGCTGCCATGCAAAGCACTGGTCAACCACTGGGAGCAACTTAGGGTCCAGTGTCTTGCCCAAGGACACTTCAACACCTAGAGATGTATAGACTGGGATCGAACCCCCAACCACTGGATCAGAAGACGACCCCTCTTCCACCTGAACCACGGTCGCCGCATTTTCCTAAAGTTCATCAACACCAGCACAAAACAAGCTGCAGGACGGACAAAATCATTAATAATTATTGTAAATTAATTTGGTAGGAGTTCCTTTAGTCACAGTCACTAAAATTAAACAATATATTTATAGAAAGATAATATATTAATTAGGGGTGAGTATTAGGGCTGTCAAAGTTGGTCGTTTAGTCGACTAATTGGTCGATGTCGTGGTCGACCAAGATTTTCATTGGTCGACCAGCAATGGTATCAGTTTCAGTACTGTAAAAAAAAAACCCGCAATGCACTTATATAAGTGATAAGGATTAAATATGAATATAATGTGTTTAATTCTATGTCAAGCAACAGATGTGTGTGAGCACAGTGTGCTGTCCTCAGATCAGTGGGAACAAATCAAAGACAGACTTGAAACAAGCAACCACTGTTAAATCAATCATTTTTCTGCACAAGAACATGGATTATCCTTATATTTGATATGTGGATTATGTAAATAGATCGACTGTCTCTGGCGCGGGAACACTGCGCACTTGCGTTTGACGTGCGTTTGTTTCCCCATTAATAAAAGCAGGCTTACCACTAAAACAAACATAAATATGTCATTTGTATGAGGAAAAAAATAGGTTTTAATTGTCGGTTTCAGGTTGGGCACGGATATAAATACCTAATGTCTGTTGGACCTGGAGGTTTCACTTTTGCTTTGTCGGGTTCTGGTCAAAGCTTATTTAGGTTCATATCATAAATGTGTTTTAAAGCATATCGGCATCACAAAATATTTGTCTTTTCTTTTTCTTTCTCCTCGTCCTCCTCTGCACCTGATCATTCATTCTACGTTTTTTCTTTTTGGTCGACTAATCACTACGTGTGCCATAGTCTTGGTCGACCAACCATTTCCTTGGTTGACTACAGCCCTAGTGAGTATTGGCAAGGATGTTGCAATACGATACATATCAGATATGATATCACAATATATTGCAATATTCTACCCTGTTAATACCAAAACTAAACGTAGAGATGCGGCTGTTTCTTTGCTAAAACCTCGGCATGATGTCCTGCTAGGTGTTAGTCATGTTCCCACAATATTTCACGAGAGCGAGGCAAATCTTGCAGATGGCGTTGTCCTCATCGAGCTCGTTTTTTACTCCCGTAGAAGCCAAAATACTTCCAAACGTCAGCTTTGTTCTGTGGAGGCGTTGTTATTTTGTTAGCCATGTTTTTTGGGAATTGAGTCAGTCCGCTTCTGCCACTGTGACTGCCTCTACTACAGAAATGGTGCCGCGCCGCACAGCAAAGTGGCTCTATGGCGCCATCTACCGGAGTGGAGGTGCAGAAGTGGCACACATTTCAAGGTTTTTATGTTGGAACAGGAGCTGGTCAACAGAAGTACCCCTGACTGCAGTCCGTACTTCGAGGCGGAGCGCAATGCTGCTCAACGTCGGCATGCTATTGACTTTCAGTCTACAGCTCGGGGCGGAGCTCAATGCGGCATGATATTGTGCTGTGTGATTCTTATACAGTTAAAAATAATCAATCTTAAAATAAATAAATTGTGCCATATAAATAATTTTAAATGTTACATTAATTCTATAAGCATACAAAATAGATATGGGTTAGGGTTAGAGTAAGTCTGAACGCAATTGGTTTATTGAACGTTGAGCGCCGCCCCGAAAGTTCAACATGCCCAGTAGTTAGGCTGAGAAGTAACAATGTCTGCAGCAGTAGAAAACACACGTCCACGAACATGTGAAAAATACAATTAGAAATATATATATATATATATATATATTTAAAAGCGGCACTCGAAAAATCACGATATATCGTGAAATCTGTTTTTTTTTTTTTACACCCCTACTATTAATAGAAATGTTTCAGGGTAAACATAAGTCGGAATGTTACAGTGGTTTTGGGACGATAATAATTCTTTATTACTATGATGTTAAGGTGATGTTAAGCATTAAAGCTTTGATTTGGACCGATTTTGGAGCAGTTTTAGTAGCTGTGACTAAAATAACTCTTTCTATTATAAATAGCATGTTTGTGTAGAAGACGATGCTCTTCTATATTTTACATTTAAAGCTTTGTGTCGTCTGTTATTTCATCTGTTTTTAAACTAATGTGAAACGAGGCAGTTTGATTAAAATGGCATCCGCTATAGGGCACCAGGGCCCGGGCGGCAGCCCTTCCTGTCCCCGGATGCTCCATCCAGCTGTTCCACACACAGTAATAATTATATTAATAACAACCGTACTCACCTTGTAGAACCCTCTGATGTTCTCCTCTCCGAACACGCTGCTCAGGGTCTGATAAACTCCGTTCGCTGCCCTCCGGAAGCTGTTCTGGTTGCTGGTTCTACTCCTGGCTGCTTCAGCTAAGCTAGCCATCGAGCAGGAAAGAACGAGCAAAAACACCAAAAACCCCTGTCTCCTCATGACGTCAGATGGTCCACAGTATCAACCAGAAACACACAACTGAAGATTTACTGGTAAAGATGGAGAAAATATAATAATTAGCAGCTAAAAGCGACACCTTGGATGACAGACGTCCTGATGGTGGTGATGGTGGTGTTCACCCGTGATACCTTCAGGGGCGCCTCGTAACTTTCTAATTTACATCCCTGTTTTTTTTTTTTTTTTTTTTAATAATAAAACTCCGCAACGTTTCGAATGGAGACAAAAACTAAAAGTAAATAAATATTTAAAATGTATTCAGAAAACCCTTTCCTAGATTAACACTATACGGTGTTTTACACTACACCAGCAAGTCCTAAAAATAATGGCGGAACTACAGGTTTGGTAATGTAATTAATAGCATATATTTCATATACGGGAAAAGTTAACGGGTATTAAGATATCAGTAAACATATTACATTCTCCTACTTATAACTCAAAAAGTGATATTTCCTCCGATATTGCTTTAGGTTTGTGAAGGCAACATTTGTCTCAATGGAGGTTGGGTTGAAAAAAGCTGTATACTGCCCTCTAGTGGTTTAATATGTTCATTGCATCTTTATAGTCGACAAAAAAGAAGAAAAAGAAACTAAACAAAACATAATTTATTTATTTATTTATTTATTTATTTATAGTAATTGAAGACTAAACAAAACCAAATAATGGGTTATTGTGAAAAATGTTATGTAATCAGTGTCATCAAGACTAATTTGCACATTTGTTTTTCTTTTTGCTGTTGTTTTTCTAATTTATGTATGTCTTACATTTTGCACTATTATCCTATGTTAGTGTTTATTTTTGTTCTTACTCTCTGCTCTTATACTGTGCTGCAGCAAATGTGAATTTCCTCTCTGGGGATTAATAAAGGCGTCTTCTATTCTATTCTTTACTCCAAGTTTATATCATTATATTTCACAATTGTTTTTATACTGGGTAAAACATTTCTGAAGGTGAAAATATGGCCAGATTTGTATTACCTTTGTTAACTAAGATTAATGATATTGATGATTATGTGGGTATTGTTGTCCCTATATAAATGATCTTCATCAACGTAATTTGCCTACTCGGCTTTACAAAGTTTTCTTTTAATTCGGAGTTGATTAAATTGCACATAAATGTATTGTTCATACTGATGAATTTGTTTAAAGAGCCAAATATATTGGATATATCTCAGTTAACTATATCACTATATTTAACAGAAACAGTCATTTTATTACAAATAATAATAAGAAATTAATTGCTATGTTAGAATTATATATATGTATCCACATATTTCTTCATATTATAGGAATATATGTATATATGTTATTGATGTTGCTACATATCAGCATGCACAGCTTTGATTTTGTATTTATATGTTATTTTATGGCTACACTACACTGAGGTGCATTTTATAGACAAATAGACCCAAATAACTTAAAAAAAAAAGAAAAAATCTACTTAAATAAATAGGAGAGACAGTAAGTTGGTTTAAAAGTAATAAAAAAGGACAAATAGTGATACCAAAAATGACATTAAAGATAGAAAAAGACTGGAACCAATGTGTGTGTCGTATTGTTTGCTCAAAGCCTTAACAATCCGTCCTGTTGCCGTGTTACGTGACTACGTAGGCATGCGTCGTATCCTAGCAACGGCTACTCTGATTGAACCAATGTGATTCAGCTGTGCAGGGAGTTAATGGAGGTCAGAAAGGCATCGTTTGAACACTAAAAAGTCTAGTTCACTAGTGTAAAACCCTCATTAAGTGTGTGTCCTACTGAGCAGAGGTGAAACATGTACGGACGGGCTCCCAGAGTCACATTCCCCGCAGTCAGCGGGACACCGTCGGTGGTTGGACCGGGTTCTTATGAAGTCAGCCACCGTTGCATCAGAACAGCAGGTAATTATAAAAATAAACCTCTTTAATTAAGACTTATAACTTTGTTAGGAAAGTTAAATCACTACACGAAACATCTCCTTTATAGTCTATGTGTCAAAGAGACTGTGATAGTGTTAGTAAGAAAGCAATATTAACAAAATACAAGTATATTTTGTTTGGCTGTGACTAAATCAGCGGTTCTCAACTGGTCTCACCCTGGGACCTTTTATTTTATTTATTTATTTTTTTAAGTCAACCAAGCAAATTTAGTTTTTCAAAAATAACTGTTGAAAAAACGGTTTTTTTTAAAAAAAAGAAAAACCTAAATCTCAATATTTTCCTGTGCAACATGCATTTCATATCATGCCTGTAAAAAGAAAACTTTCCTTCAAAATAAAAGGCAAGTCCAACATGAGAGACATTATTTATTTATTTTTGACAGGTCCCGACCCCACCAGTTAAGAATTGCTGGACTGAATTATAGAGGTTTTCACGGTGTGTCATCAACCCGGAAGTCGCCATTTTGGCGATAAAGCGGCAGGTCTCCAAATAGCACGCAGACAAAAAAATCCAAATTTCGAGACTAAATGGTGAACTATTGCCGTTTTTTGGCTGTACCAATCGGTCAAACAGTGAAAATTAATCCAGAAAGAATCAGAAGGATTTTATTTGCCAGGTACAGATTAGAAACAGTACAGGGAATTTAACTTGGTAACTGCAGTGGAAAGAACACACATTAACACCCCGCAGCTGCAGTTTTTGGCACCATTATGTTTAGATGAGAAGTGGGATAAGGACAGGAGGAGGGGGTGAGGGGTAAAAGGCAGGTCTTATACTGAATTCTCTTTGGGGAGTACAGTTTAACACTAAGAAAAAAACCACCTAGGAACAAGACGGCAAAAAACACAGTCACGAAACATAGCCCATGGGGCGTGTCCAGGAATTCATCGTGTATCCGTCCGCAAACGTTCCATCTGGACATACGGGCTCACCACGGCCCGGTTTTCTTGTTAAAACGTTATTCTCAAAATGTATACTTTATTCGCCCAAAATTGGCCCTAATCCTCTTCCGTAATTGTGCCAGGCATGTGCCAAATAATAAATCAAGAGATAATTATTGATTTATTATCAACATTCATGTCAACATTTAGAATAATGACAAACTGGAATATTAATCCAGGAAAGAACAAAGTTTTGTGGATTTTCTTTGTCATTTATTTGTGGTTTTGAAAAAAATTAAATGAATAAATGTGTTTTAAAGCAAATTTTGTATGTTTGTTTTTTGTCGTATTTTTTTTTTTGGAGCAATTCTAGGTGTTTTTAAAGTAAGTTTGTATGTTTTTGTTGTCACTTTGTTTTTAAAGTCATTCAGTGTATTTTGGTCTGTTTCCTTTTGTCCTTTTCTCTCATGCACCAAATTAATTTACAATTTTTTTTCAGAGATTAAATTTTGGAGCCGCACAGAATCAGACTGACAGCTGCATGTGGAGGATGAATATAAATGTGGAATACATTTCCTGATAATAGTTATTTTTCTGGCCTGTTTTTACCATTTAAACTCACAAGAGTTATTCACTCTTATTGTCTAAACCAGTGTTTTTCAACTTGAGGTCGAGACCCTATGTAAGGAATTCAAATAGGGTCGCCTGAAATGTCAAATAATTGACCAAAATAAATAGATTAAATCTACTGCACACAATCTCAAACAACTGTATTGTATACTTTGAGTTTGTCAAATTAAAATGTTGTGAATAACATAATAATGAAAATTATATTTTTGTAATTTTCTTTAGCTTTTATTCCTTTTCATATTAAAACACTGCACGTAATCTCATACAACTGTATTCAAATATTAATCCAGTTAACACAATATTGCATAAAAATAAATTAATTAGAATTATATTTTTGTCATTTTTCAAATGAAAACACCATCACACAATCTCAAACTGCTGTATTAAAATATAAATCTAGTTATAAAAAGTAAATAATTTAATAGTTAAATATTTTTGTAATTAAAAAAATACAGTATAAAAATAGAACACTATCACAAACAGTCAAAAATGAATTAACTAAAAAAAAAAAAAAAAAACTAAAGTCTCTGGTCACCAGAAATTTGTGATTTCAAAATGGTTGTCACGGAACCACACACTACTCTAACAGTTTTG
Organism: Gouania willdenowi; assembly: GCF_900634775.1. NCBI lineage: Eukaryota > Metazoa > Chordata > Actinopteri > Blenniiformes > Gobiesocidae > Gouania > Gouania willdenowi. Next base: position 39,171,132 of record NC_041052.1, read on the forward strand.
TTTTTTTTTCTTTGCAGATGGTTTTGCTCCATTCTTGTCCCTGACCAACAGGAAGTCCATATTCACAAGCCCCGATGAAACCAGACCAGGACCTGGACATTATGAGTTATCACCCATTAAGGTACTGATCTATTAGTTACCATCAGCTAATTAACTACATGCTATTTTTAGCTCACACATTTGCACTACAGAAGAAAGTGATTTGGATAAAAACTATTTAAATCGTCCCAATACAAATAACAAAATACTAAATATATTTTTACAATGCTAATAAAGTAATAAATGTCAACAAAATCCCCCCCACTGCCTCAACGTAAAAATGACAACTGGTTTTATCAATACTCACTTTAATAGAAGCACATTTTGTTGATTATAGTATATGTCAATGATGTATCTCCTGACAAGCTACATGATGGTCATGTTAGAGTAACGCGTTACTGGCATTTATGTTCATGTAATTGTGATGAAAATGTGTGAAAGCGACAAACGTTTTTGTTTGTGAGCTTTTCTGTCATTATGTGGTGCTGAATGTAAGAACTTAAACACTCTTTCATAGCCGACATAGTTTGAACATTTAGCTCATTTTTCTTTCATTTGAGACAAAGTCATGTAAAACAGCATGTTCTCTATCAGGGATTCTCAACTGGTCTCACCCTGGGACCCACAGTTTGCCAAGGTCATTAAATCATGACCCACTTTTTTTTGTTAGAAATCAAACAACCAAATTTAGTTTTTCAAAAATAGATGTTAGGGATGTAATGATTCACTCAACTCCTGATACGATTCGATTCACGATACTGGGTTCACGAAAACGATTCTCTCACGATTTATTTTATAAAATGGGACTATAGAAAAATATTCCTTAATTTTTTTTGGGGGAAAAACTATAAAAAATTATACTGTTTTCCTTTAATTTTTCATTGTCAAAAGAATCCCTGATAAACTATTCAAAACAATGCAATTTAACTAAAAATAAATCTTGAATGAAATAAATAAAGGAACAATACAAATGAAGAAGCCTATTAATTTAAATTCTGGTTCTATAGTAAACAATGCAAAACTGCATAATAGTTATTTTTCTTTGTAAAAGTGCAACTGAAAATGTATTTTGTCCTTCAACAATTGGACTTAAAAAAAAAAAAAAACAAAAAAAAAAAACATAATTTCACTGTATTTACATCAGATATTTGTTTAGACCAACAGAGTGCTGGTAACCCAGTGGTCGGTTGGCATGCATCTTGCAGTGAAGAAGAGATGCTATGCTGGCAGAGCTAATAGAAAAACGTGACTTTTACAGATATTCACGTAATATTACAGATATTTTTTCGGTGCTAAAGGGGTAAGGAATCATTTATGAACATGTTTAAAAGTAGAAGGTGGCCAGAAAGAAAGTATTAGCAAATTCCGCCCGCCGCCAACACTTCTGGATAACGCCCTCTGCTGGTTAAAAAAAGTACTGCGATTCAATTTCCACAGTATCCATGTGAATTGTGATACCTGTGAATTGATTTTTAACTGCCTTACGATTAATCGTTACAGCTGTTGAAAACATGTATAATCTTTAGGGTTCCCGCAGATCCTTAAAGTCTTAAAAGGCATTAAATTAATGCATCTAAAAATAAGGCCTTTATTGTCAATAAAATGTCTTAAATCAATGTTTCAGAAGTCTTAAATTTGAACACACAAGTATGAATTTATGATTGTAATTAGTCTCAAATTTCAAAATAAATGGTAACATTTGTTTAAAAAAATAAATAAAAATATATATATTTCTTAATGGCTTTTCTTATTAGCTTTTATTTTTTGTATTTTTTTGTTTTATAGATTTCTGGCTATTTTATATTGTCATGTGATTTTGATTTTGTCTTTTTTTTTTTTTGTGTATTTTACTGTCTTTTTGTGTGTTTACTTTGGGGGGCCACCAGTCTGCACTAGACACTGGGAAAAAAGTGACCCTAACCCTATGCAATTGATATGGTTGTGAATTGTGTTTACTGTGAAGATTGTCTTAAATTTAAATTCAAATGGCGTTCAGTCCTAAAGTCTTAATTTGATTGATTGAAGCTGTAGGAACCCTGGTCTTTTTTTTTTTTAAAACAAATCTATATATTTTCCTGTGCAACATGCATTTCACAGCATGCCTGTCAATAGAAGTTTCTTTCAAAATAAAAGACAAGTCAACCATGAGAGACATTAAATATTTTTGTTTGACCAGCTGTTCGCGACCCACCCAGTAAAGGTCCATGACCCACTTTTGGATCCCGACCCACCAGTTGAGAATCTTTGTTCTATATCATTAAGTGTGTACACATTAAAAATAAATATGTTAAATTGGTCGCCAAGTATAAAGCTAAATGTATAGAAATTATGCACGTATAGCTTCATACTTGGTAACCAATTTAACTTTTAGATTTACATTTAGATGTAACATTTAGATTTGTTTTTGTTTACATATTTTTAACAATGATATAGAACAGGACTTTTCAACAACACTTTGCTGTCGGCCATATTGTCGCAAGGCTAGGGTTTGTGGACGGGAAATTCCTGGTACAGTTGAACTCTTTACATTCTGTAAACAGCACCAATTGTCTTTTTGTACAAGTAATGAAAAATACAAGCAGTTTTAAGTTTAATTAACTAATAATCACAGAAAGTGCAAGAAATAAACTGACAAACATGACCACTTTCTGGTTTCATTAAATAACAGGAACAGCACCATATGACATTCTGTGCATGAAATTGAAAAACAAGATAACTAGCTTTAGGTTTAACTTAAAAAAAGAAAAAAAGCATAGTCACAAAGACATACACCTGCTAGCTAAGAAATAATAAAAAAAAAAACAACTGAAATGCATGACCAGCTTCCGGTTTGAATAACAATAACAGCACCAATTTTCTTTTTGTAGGGAGATACTAAAACCTGGAAACATTAAGGAGACAGAGTAAATTCTGCCCCATAGTGCATTAACAGGCTGTAAATTTTTTTAATTTATTTTTTACCAGGACGCAAATATTTATTCCTGGTTATTGTTTTACAGAGTTTTATTGGGCTTTTTTTTTTTTTTTTTTTTAAACCAGCAATTAGTTCCTACTGCTTGAAAACGCATGAAAACTTTAGGTTATTTACAGTATATAACCCCGGTTCTATGAGTGAAATGTCTCACTATGGAATGCAACCTGTCTGCATTCCTCAGAAGCATTTATTTCAATGAACAAAGCCCAGGGTGTAGCAAGACCCAGAGTCAAGTGTGCACGCAGACCCATTGGCGGCTACAGACCATGACACAAGTAAGCCAAAGCAATAGCCTCCACCACCCAGTGTGACAGGGGTTATTTAGTAACAGGCTTCCCCTTGCAGGGATTGACGCAGGAGACGAACAGCTGATCGTGCGACCTTATGTGGATGTGACGAGGAGGGAACTGGACATAACACATTTGGCAGCTGCTCACCCTGTGAGGTAGAGAAGGTCAGTGGGAGAACACAAGCCCACAAGCTTTGGCACAAAAGCCAGGTTGGGTCTCAGAATGATCCTCGCCTCACCTGGGAAAAGCTGAGCGCATGATGCTGAACCAAGAGTGCATGGATGTCACTGACCCTCTTGGCCAGTAACAAGACAGCCTTAAGAGAAGTGAACGTCAGGCTGGCCTCCAGTGGTTCAAAAGGAGGACGTTTAAGACCCTCCAAAACCACCACCAGATCCCACGGTGGTACCAGTGGTCTGGATACGGGACGAGCCTACGTGCTCCCTTCATAAGCCGGCAGATCAGTGGGTACTGACTGGCTGACTTATCCCCAAAGCCATCGTGACAGGCGGCGATCGCCGCCAAATACACTTTCACAAAGGCTTTGTTTTTGTCAATCAAGTTCTACAGAAATGACAAAATCCCTCTCACCGGACACTGAAAAAGGATGTAGTTCCTCTGGAGGCACCACCCCTCAAACAGCCTCCACCTAGAGGGCAACGCCCCCGAGTGATGACGGGGAAACTGCCATTCCCAACCAGGAGCGTGCCGGAGCCTCCCTGCGAGTAGGAATAACAGGACCCGTCACCACTCTGCTTATTGTGGCAGACATTGCTTTCACTTGATGTGCCTTTAACCTAGGGGTGTGAGCGATGAAGACATCACTCTGTTTTGAACATGTCTGTGAGTGGGTGGATGCGTGCTTGTGGACATAGGAGGGGGAGGAGGGGGGGGGGGGGGGCAACATCCTGCAGAACCAGTCTGTCCCTCCCCAACAGCAGAGGGGAAGACGGGGTGAGAATAAACAACTTTGTCATCAGAGGAGAAGAAAGTGGTCAGGCAGTCTTTTTCTTTCTCCTTGACTGCATGCGCTGAGCAGGTGACCCTGCCGCCGGAGCTGCAGGGTTCCTGGGCCAGGTAGGCAGGCCTCAGCGAGGCTGCGGCGGAGCCGGCTGGGGAACGGAAGGTTTAAACTGCGTGCCAGTCTCCTGTGGAGGCTCTGTGCGTTAAACACGGCGCAGTGCTTACACAAACCCGGAGTTTTGACCGCCATGCGGGCATTTTCCAGACCCAGGCAGTTGGGGCAGACTTTGTACCTGTCCTTAGTGGAGATTGGACAGAGGCACGCCCCAGAGCATCCTGCTCCCTCGGTGAGAGAGGCCTTAGCTTCCATCACCGCCTGACACAGTTAGGAGAGTTGGTGGCTAGTTTGTGCTAGCACGAGGCAGCTAGCACAGGTGCTAGCAGGAATGCTGGCCAACATGTGCTGGATCATCGGAGACGTCGAGGACAGCATTAAATTTCGAGACGGCTGCTGTCGTCCGAAGTTTGGATACCGTAATATCTAAAGCTACATACTTTTGTGAAAGCCCAGAGGGAGGACTGACGTGCGCACGGCCCGTAGGCGCCGAGGACAGTGGGACAGATGATGGCAAGGTGTGCTGAGATCAACGCATGTGCGTTGCGGCAAGGAGGGTGCAGCGGAGCTAACACCAGAGTGAAAGAGCCGCTGGGGACCAATGTGAGTTGGAGCAACAGCATTGGAGGGAGCGATTAGCCGGAGCTGAGGCCCGGAGGTTCACTACCTTTCAACAGTGAAGGACAGCGCCTACCAAGCTGTTTTACCTACTTCTCGACCTGTTGTGGTCTAGAGTAGGTGCTAGTTATGCCAGTGTCTGACTGGAATAAAGAGCATCCGAGATAGCTAAGAGGAGGAGAAATGTTTGAATGGTGCGCATCTGTCCGTGTCCTCCTTTATAGGAGGTGAGTGACCCCCTAGCAGACTGACGCACTTCACCGGCCAATCCACAATCAACTATCACTGCAGTCCTCCACCAGTCTGGTTTTTATGGCAGAGTGGCTCGACGGAAGCCTCTCCTCAGTGCAAGACATATGAAAGCCTGCATAGTTTGCCAAAAAACACGTGAAGGACTCCCACTATGAGAAATAAGATTCTCTGGTCTGATGAGAACAAGATTGAACTTTTTGGCATTACCAGACAATGCTAACATCTTGCTCAAGCTTAATTAATTGCCTGCATGTTGGCCAACGTTAATTGCTCATTTAAAAAAAGTAATTCTACTTTCAGATCACTCAACAAACTGGGTCACCAAAACACAAACGGTGGGACAAGCTGTTGCCAGTTGCAATGTTTGGTCTGCAAACCAAAAAACAAATAATATTCGACCCTTTTTTTTTCTTGCTTTTTGGAAGATGAGTGCGGTTTCGTCAGATGTGTTGCTGAATTATGATGTAAGTAGTTAACTTCAACCAACTTGTGCAACTCTGCTAAACCTGCACGTGTGTCCTTAATGATTTAAACCACAACTTTCTATCTAGGTTTCCATAGAGACATGGAAAGGTTGGTTGCTCGTGAGTATGTTTTCAGTGGTCTGCACATGCAACCAGCATCACAGGAAAAAGGCAAGTGCCGCAAATTGAAGAAGGGCCTGGATGACAACTTCAAATTTGGTGAACAGATGAAGAGAGGGAAAATGGATTTTGACCCTTCACAGTAGGGAAGATCGAGGAGAAGGTGGTGAGTCTTGTCTTTGAAGGGAGACACAACTTGGAATGTGGACCAATTGGTCCATTTTAAAACGCCAGAGGACCACATTTCTGCAAACAATGAACTCTCCCCCAAGAAGCCTGACTCCACAGAGTCATCCAATACCAGAACTCCTGTTAAGACTTTTTGCTTTAATAAATTGTAATATATTAATCCATTATGTATAAATGCTACCTTGTTTTAATCTAAGATATCATTTGGAGAAGCAAGGGCCACATCCTATGGGCAAAGTTTGAGCCATACAAAGTGTTTAGTGAAAACTTCAAAAGCCTTGCAACTGGAGAGTCAGGTGAGGTTACACTTAATGACTTTTGAATATGATTGACACATTCCAGATGACGTTCATCTGGGATTTATTTATTTATTTTTTCATGCTGCTTGACATTGCTAATTATGATGTTTCAATCAGTGGCATATGCAGCAGCAACCACAGGACTCTTGTTGTAAGTAGTAAAGGCTTTGCATTTAAAAAGTAAATGTTTGTAATTCTGTGAAAAGAATAAATAATAATAAAAAAAGACTTTCCTCTAAGGCAATGTATCCAAAGGAAAAAAAAAAATATTTGTCGACCCCTTTGGAGCCACAAAAGGACAAATTCAGGAATTACACAAGCTAGGAATGTCCCAAATAACAATATCAAAGACGTTATTTGGAGAAAATGTCTAATATTGTTAATAAAGTTTTTGAGAAAGGGAAACATTCACACTTCAAGGTGGAAATGTGAAACTGTGGCCCATCCCCGCCAGCAGGATTTTGTATCATGTGGTGTGATAATTTTCAAGGTAAGATGTAGTGTCTTGGGTAATCACTGTAGGAGAAGCTCTGATCTTGTCAAATTGTTTACACAAAATTACCAGTAGTTGTAATTCATTTCTTGATGTTGTAATCTTAATTGTACATTTAAGGTAGCCCAGTTACTACTGCATGCCAAAACTGATTTTGATGTGACGGAGCAGGGAATACATTTGATCCGAGAAGAAATCGCCTCCATTCTGCTTGCTGACACTGGTAAGGGTAACTGATGTCACCATGAATCTTCAGAAATGATGTATTATGCCCACTGCTTTTCATATCCATTCATTCTCACTTGCAGATAACGTAACTGAACTATGCCGCTGTTTGTTGTGGAGAAAAATACAAAAATGATGCTCCTGTCGATCATTGGCTACATATAGACGAGGCTTTTGAAATTTCAAAACAACTCTGCCATCTTAAATGTTTTTTTTTAAATGTCTTCCTCCTCTAGAAAGCCCTGTATAAATGATAATTATCTTTGTCCAGATTACCAGCATTAGTTTTATTTGTTTCCAGTTCATTTGACTTTCATTTGTTTCTTTTTTTTTTACCTTTTTTTTTTTTTTTTTTCCTTGTTAATGGACACAATACATATGTCTACTGTCAGCACTAGAGTGGCTGAATGTATAAAGTGCTGGACTCTGTTTCTTTTGAATCTACTACGGGATCAAATTCTTAATGGGTCTATTCACAATTTGGAGGAAGTTGATCTTGAATGCATTTGAGTTGAATATTTCTTTGTATAACTGTGATGTATTTAATTAAAGGGGACATATCAAAAAATCCATTTTTGGAATTTTTTTTTGATCACATATGAGGTAACTTGAGTGTCCACTGGCACACAAAATGTGAAATAAATCCATCCAGTTGTTTGTGGTCTGTGTAAGTCTCATAACACAGATGAAATTGCTACGGTTCAAGTTTTCTACATCATGAAATCTGGAAAGAAAATACCCTCCCCTCCGCTGGTAACTCCACCCCCAACCTGATGAAAACTTCTGCGAAACTCCAAGAGTGGTTCTATAGCTGTGATAGCATTAGATCTACTCCTACTGCAATCACCGAGTGCAGTTGGATGTAGGTTGCCTCCACAGATTGTTTGAAAATGGTTGAAGTCATTTCTGAACAAAAAATATTGTGGTGTCTGTTTCTCCGTGTGTAAATATAGGTAAACGCGGTCACAAGTTAACATAGAACCACTGCGTTTCCTCTGTGACTGCCAAAATATACACTAAGTGTACATTAGGACCATGTATGAGCTGACGCAGTAGCTGAGTGGTTAATGCAGCCCACAGCTAGATTTTTTCAGTTTGACACTGGATTGATTCCCAGTGGAAGCAACTGAACGGTTTGATTTATTTTACTGAGACAGATTGTACTCTTTGTTTTATTGCTTTGTCACATTACACAGATTGTAGATTCTGAAAAATACAATAACTCATATCTGCATGATAAAGTGTTTAACTTAAATGTGACGGTGGTGAAATGACAATGTACAAACAATGAAATCACATCTCATAATCATGTTTAGTCAGATGTGCATGTTATTTCACTCTACAGTGACAGTATATAGATTATTCTTGTCTGTACACTACCTGTGACCAGATGTAACCTGTCGTATGTTGCGACTGTCGGAAGTAGGTCGCCAATTCATCTGAACCAAAACAAAGGCTTTGTTCTGGACTGTGAAGGCACCACGCTGAAGGTTTTCTCCAGATTGTTTGAAAAAGGTTGTTAGTCATTTGTGAACAAAAAGAATGATGGCGATGGCTTCCCTGTGTGTAAACGCTTTCACAAGTTAACATGGAAATACTGCGTTTCCCCTGTGACCTCCAGTATATACGGTATGTAGAGATTAGAATTGTGAGCTGACATCTAATAGTGGTTAATGCAGCAGACATATGGATTTAGTTTTTCTCATTAATACAGGATCTGTTCCCAGTGGAAGCGACTCAAATGTTTATTTTTACGAGACCAATCATGTGTTCATTGTTTTATCATTTCATCACATTATACAGACTGTAGATTTTGTAAAAATACATAAGGTTGAAGAAGTGATACACGCAACTTCCCGTTAACAACAGCCATGGTGAGTCCACTTTGCACCGACAAGTCCGGTGGTATCAGAATCATCATCGGTGGTGATAATGAATTATTTTTGTTACAGGCTAGCATTCTTCCCAGTAGCCTTGAAAGTCTCTCGTCACAGTAATCCAATATTGTGAATCAAACAGCAATTAGCTGAGACATCCTCTCCATTCTGTCCAAGATCGATTCAATTACATGCAAATGTTCCAAAGCCGCATCTTGCTTACTTTTGAGTTTGTTCATTATTGTCTGAGAGTTCAGTGCCCTACTTACACCTTAAATGATGAGTGGCAACCTTCCCAAAACGGCTGCCAACATAATACAGACTTTACGATAGATCAGATAGCCACCAGCTCCAATTAGCAGCATCCTTGCTACCATGATTCCAATCAAGTGGATATCGTTGACGTCTTGTGTCGTGAAGACAGAAAAATTACCCTCCAGGAATCCCAGGACTCCATCGTGTATCTGGCTGGAAACGTTTCATCAGGGCACGCAGGCACACCTCGGCCTGGTCTTTTTGTTGAAAAAATGTGATCCAATAGTATTCAGTGACCAGCTGACCAATTCCATAGTTTCGGTTTTCGATGAATACGGAGTCTCCTAATAGCAGCAGACCTAACAAGCAGCTGGCAGCAAGGGCATATAGGGAGGAGAGTGGGAGAAAAAAAATAAATTAGACTGCCTTCACGAAGAAGCTCTCTGTGACACGTCCACAAACGCAATCACATTAGCACCCTAAACAGTTGTACAACGAGGGCAGCTCAGCACCTGGTCCTCTTTGACCACATCTGCTGCTGCTGCAGCAACTAGCCACAGAACGGAAGTCGGTCGGCAGTTAAAATTGTTGCCACTTAAACTACAACACTGGTAAATAACATCCTATTAAACACCAGAAAACCGTAACCAAGAATAAATATTTGCTCCCTGGTAAAGATGGTAGCTTTAACATCTGGTACATTGATAAACTTGGTGATATTACAGCCTGTGCATGCAATACGGGGCAGAATTTATTCGGTCTCCGGTAGCTTATGTCTCTGAGTATCTTTCCTTTTTGTACAAGTAATAAACACAAGGACCTTCAAATTTAATTAAATGATAATTACAGCACCTGCTGGTTAAAGTGCAAGAAATAAGTAAACTGAAAATGTCTGTGGCTAAAACATTCACCCTTTTCACAGTTGTTGTATTCGACAGAGGAATTCCCTTAATGGAACATAATACCTGTTGTTTCACTTTGTTGTCTGTTACCACCTCATCGACAACACAATTATGCATTCATTCACCGTTTCCGCATCGGTCAATGACTTTCTTTTTTGTGAGTATCCATGCTACTCGGAGAGAAGCTATGGTTGCCTTCTGCTGCAGTGTGTAAGTGTGGGAGAAGATTTCCGAGCTTCGTTGGTAGTTTAAAGTAAGCGTTTTCAGTTTGCCGAGCATCTGAACCCGGTGGATAGTCGTTGTCAAAGTTGGCGTTTGTCGTCTTGAAGTGCCGTTGAACATTGTCTATTTTCGGTATCAACTTTCCGTCGTTTTTCCTTTGAATGTGCCATGCCTTCTAATAATCTGAAGCACCTTTCCATAATATGTGCTGTATGTGCCTGAAATTGTCACAGTGTCGCAAAGCCGGGTGTGTACAGTTTTTAGCGGCCCATTAAACAGTTTTTTCACTACCTATGGATGGATGGGCCAACAGCCGGTTGAGTTTGAGCAATGGACCAGTTTTGTCCCGCAGGCCGCCAGTTGAATAGCCCTGATATAGAACATGCTGTTTTACATGAATTAGTCTGAAATGAGCTAAATATGAGAAAAATGAGCTAAACGTTCAAAATATGTCAGCTGTGAAACAGTTTTTACATTCGGCACCCCATATCTCATCACCTGCTTTTCTGTTGAAACTTTTCCTCAACAGGTGAAGGTCCGAGGTGGTTGTGGCCTTCAGAATCGCTCCAAGCGCTTTGATGAGACAGTGTCAGAGGTTCCTGGTCCAGGGGCCTACGATGTGGTTTCTGTTCTAAACAAGGACCCCAGGGCCCAGATGGCTGGTACTGGACTTCCTGGGAACGATGACATGAATGTGGTAGGAAGAAGTCTATGGGTAGCGCTTCACTGTAAATGTGTATTTTAGCTTTGCATTGTTGTTGTTTAATCTGATTGTTTGATTAATTGAATAATGTTGAATCTTTGGCTATTTTAAAAATGTAATTATTTGGGAAAAAAGTAAGATTGACATTAGGTTTACATTGCAGGGTTTTTTTTTATCTGTTAGTGGTGTTTTAAAGAAGAAAATTGTAAGTTTGCACCTCAATCCATCATTAGTTGTAGGTGCTTCAGTTCACTCACATATGTTCACTGACCCGATGGGTCGTTTCCCTACAGGGCGACACTAAGGATAAACACCTTTACATCATGATCAACCTCTAAAGTTTGAATTAAAAAAATAAAAATTGTATTTCATATATTTTAGTACTTGTAAAGGGGATTTTTTAATTGATATCACGATTTATATCATTGGGATATATTGTATTGTGACATGCAAATTGTGTATCGTATCATCAGATTCATTGCAATGCACACACCTACTTATTTTCTAATATTTTCTATTTAGACTATAATGGGGCCTTTGTTTGCATAGTTTACATCATTGGGGTTTTTTTGTCAGGGGCTTTCTGTATTTTTTGTGTTTAAATTTTTACCTTGTTGAGATTCTTAATTATTTGATGCTAACTTTAGCCTTTAAAACCTCTTATGCAGTCTTTTCTCTGCATTTAAATGCATTTTGAGAAAACAGAATAAATGGTATTAACTGGATTTTTAAATGCATCTAAACAAGTTTGCATGGCTGGATTTGGACAATTTGTAGCTCGACTAAAGGGATTTTCCACTGTTTTTACAAATGTAGCATAAAGTCTTTGAAATGAAATAGAATATCTGTGCCTAACAACACACTGTGCCTTGTTTTTTTTATCAACTTTCCACAATAGAACTATTTTAGCATTTTAAAACCTATATTCTGCCATCTTGAAATCACGTGATTGATGTCACACGCCCCACTGCCTTTGAACATCTAATTCTTTTTTATCGGCGTGAAGCATTTCACCTGTATATTTTTAGATCATTTTGCAGTGTTTTCTGTCAAAATGACAACTTGTGCTGCCTTTGGTTGCTATAAAAAAATCAGGAAAAGTTAAAGATATTGATGTAAACCTCTTTTGTTTAGCAAAAGAGAATAAAAACAGTTGTGACCTGAAAAATGATCTATGACCACAAGGAGTGACAGTTCCAACTCTGCAGTTTGGTAAAGTAGACAATGAAGCAGAGAAGAAGAGCTCTCTTGAGGGCCCTTTACTCTCCATTAATCACTGAAGTTAGTGAGTAATCAGACTGTTGAAGACACACAAACCCTGAGAATAGAAGTCCTTTTGGGTGGGAGTCCTTCAGACAATCTGTGGTTTACTCACTAACTTCAGAATATTTCAAAGATTTTTAAGAACAGTGGAGGATCCCTTCAACACACCCAGATAATGACATTCATTTGCAATCAAGCTAATAGTGCATGAAGACAAGCAAGCGTCATAGAAATCAGACAAGGGGTTCCGTGCATACACCATTTTATCTACCGTGACCATACAACAGAAGAAGACTGATGGTGGGCAAAAGCAGAAGACACACTTTAGGATTCAAGGAAACCAATTTCATGGTGCTACAGCTAAAGGAGCCGAACACCTTAAAATACATGTTAGAGAGAAAAAAAGACTGTCCTGGACATCCCTAACCCTGTAGTCGTATCGGTTTGGGCTTTACTCATGTCATATCAGTTTTCTCCACTGATACACCACCATTTTCTCCTCCTGTTCGTCCCTTAGCCTGTCAGGACAGTTTAGTGGCCCTCAGGCTGCTCTCTGGTGCTTGACAACAAGCGAGTGCATTTTTCTCACTCTCCATCTACCTTTCTCTGGGTTTTCTTCATGTGCACATGCTGCAGGCCAAAAGTCTTGGGCGAATACGTGTGTCAGACATCCCGTCCATTCCCTCCCCAGGCCAGGCCTTTGGCTACGAGGAGGATTCTGTGGGTGTTCTTCGTAGGCAACAGCCTCCTTCAAGGGACACGACCCTGGGGCCGGCCTACTACAGGCCACTGCTGGTAAACACCAACACTTACACACCCGTGTGCACAAGATTGGATTCATGTCCATGTTGTTGCTGAACTCAATAAATTTTTGTCTAAAAGGACAAAGATCATCAACTTTATATAGCAATAAAACAAAGCCAATTATAATTACAATTAAATGAATACATCCTGGTCTGGTCCTCAATTAATCTATTGTATTTAGCGATGACTTTTTATTTCTTGCCTTTTTTCAAAAGTCTCCTACTATTCACTTGAACATTATACTCCTATTATTATTTGTGTCAAACCTTTGGTTAATCTATTTGACAGTGATTTCTTCAAACTTACATTGTTAATACACCCCCTGCTCTGATTGATTGGTTGTATCAGGATGTAAAATCAAAGTGGCTGCGTCAACTTTTAATTTTTTTCAGCCTTTTTAATTTAATTTAATTTAATTTAATTCAATTCAATTTATTATTTAATTTAAGCATCAACTTCGGTGATTGAATGGAATTTTCTGGTTGTACAATTTTAAGTTTAGTGCATTTTTCTAGTATAACTACCATCTTTAAAACTGAAGAAAACGGTGAGGTTATACAGAAGATATTTCACCAAATACTGTAGATGATAATTATGTTTTTTACAAGTACAACTCTATTACAAATGTATATTTATTGTTGTTTTTTAGTTAGAATGAATATAAATAAGGAATCGAAATCAGAGTTAAACTGTATTTAGACCAGTTAGTTTTGCATACTGAATAAGTTTCAATAATTCATTTAAAAAAATGCAACAAAGGTCACAGCATCTCAATAATTTATTTAAAAAACAAAACAAGAACATTCTTAAGTTAGTTCATGATACTTTTGAATACATTTTTCAGTTCTTAGATTTCATTATTTATCAGTGTTTTTTCTTCAGTCACAGATAAGTGCCACACAGAAGTATAAAGGGATCCACTTTGGCAACATGACAGGAAGTAGAAGTGACGTGGTGGTGGAGGAGGGACCAGGTCCAGGACAATATTACCCTGAGATGTGAGTATATCATATAATGATGACTTAGCATCCAGTTAAAAAACAAAGTAAAACAGTATTTAGGAATAAAAAAAAAAACAAATTTACTTTGGTCATGCACTTGTTTAATAAAATAAAGCATTTCTGGGGGAAAAAAAAGTGTTTTCAGACAAAATGACATTTTTCTCTGAGTGGAATTTATTTAAAAGTCATTGAAGCATGATCTGTGATTATTAAAATTGATCAGTTAATTCTACTTGGATTTTTTATAAAATGTTTACAATTCCAGCAAGTTCCCTAAATAAATGAAACCTTAGCATAAAATGTTTATAAATCCACATGTCAAAGTAGGGGTGGGCGATATGGGAAAAATATCATATCACGATTTTTTCTTAGTGAAATCACGATCACGATTTTATTCATTCAAATCATTATAAAACATTCAAACAAACCAAATCACCTTCTTAAAATCATCGCCTTAAAAGGAAAAAAGGAATAAATGATTATTTAGGACAAGGTAATGTACTTTTTTTTTTTATTGTATGTAAGCACATCATCAAACTGGTTCCTAGTACAATTAACATCAAACAAAAAGGCTGACAAGTTATTTTAGTCCCAGTCTTTTTACTTTGTTTAACTAAAGTGGTGTTGCATTAGCATTAGCATCACTTGCTACATAACAAGGCAGCATATCAATCAGTGATTTCTATTTGTTATTGAGGTAACACACTCATATTAATAAAATCCTACTTTAAGCAGTGTTTTAACGCCTAATTTCACACAGTTTAGACAATCATATCCTTTACAAGATAAAACGTTACTGCTTTGGTTACATTAGGCCTGGATGATATGGACCAATATTCATATCAATATATTTTTCCTCACAATGGCAATAGGTGATATAAACTCCATTTATTATTATTTTTTATTTTTTTCAGTAGTTTTACAAGAAAAACAATAATGGGTCAAAGTCAGTGGATAAAAATGCCACAAAGACTCTTTTATTAATCATTAGCAGCACAATAACAACATTTTGTGTCACTTATGACTTCTTCCTTAATTCAGGCATAAATGTGATTAAATTGTGTAGTGTTGCTTTTTTCAGGGCAGCTCTGAGTTGATGAAAGTGGTTTTTAAAGTAAATGACATTCAGGACACTGTCTCTTTAAGAATGTGGAAACAGCCTTGTTAGCTACAGCAGCAGATCTCTGCTACAGCGCAGTGACAGGAGTTAGTTAGAGAAGAGAAACACATGCAGTGTTTTCTCAAACATATTTCAGTGCTTCAACACTCAGAACTGATGGAGTTTAACAGACAGACATCTGCACTGAGCCTCTGACAGACAGTCGCTAACACGGAGGAAGCAGCACAGCTAACTCTGTGTCCGTGCACTGGTGGGGAGGGGGAGCGGAGCGTACTTCTGCTCTGTTTAAGCGCTTAATAATCTATAATGTCTGTTATGCTGACATGTTGACTAGCAAATGGTGTGATTTTGCAGAGAAAAAAAACCATTGGATGTTCTGTGTATGGACGACAGACAAATGACGCAGACACGGCACCGCAAGGGTTAAAATGTGAACTACAGACGGTTCTACGATCTCCGTGATTTGGGAGATAGTCATCATGTTGCAATCCTTAATGATCTAATATCGTCATATCGCACACCCTTATGTCAAAGTGAACATATAAAAGTGATATTCCAGGCCATCTAATCTAAGAAGTTGACTCCTCTTGATCTGAGCTTTGTGCTGCTGGATGGAAAAAAAGTTTAAACACGACGAAGCACTGCTTTGATCTTACAGCCAGAACATTGTATTTGACGTTTCCCTCATATCTTTTTCTGTAGATGGCCAGAGAGGGTGAGCTTTACTAAGTACTTCTACACAGTTATTCATAGAAGAACAGGCGTAGCAATTGACAGATAGGTGTACATGACAACACTCCTATTCTTCTTCTTCTCAAGTAGACACTTCGTACTATGCACTACAAACTCGGATGAGGATGACCATTCCCACTGAAGTATACTTCCAAGTTTCCCAAGATACATTTGGAACCTACAAGGACAAAAACCTGAAGCACCCTGAGCCTAAATATCACTGTTGAAAGTGACCAACATGTGCTCATTTGATCCATAAAACTCACGTAGACATATTTCATGCTGACATTTTCAGGGGCCCTCTATTGTGCTACTAACAAAACTTCTTGTTAACTTCAAAATAAGAGCCCTATTTACAAAAGTGTTAAACTAATGGAAGATGAGATGCTTCTATTTTGAAAAGGGGATGTTTTATTTTTAGCTTGAAGCTGGTCCCTGGACCATTTTATGTCTTGCTTGCAATGCATCATGGGGCGGTTGAGTATGACTAGTGTGCTCACCGTGCATACTTAACTCATTCAGTGCCAGCCATTTACAAATTTTCTACCCACTCAGTGCCTGAAGTTTTAGAGCATTTTGACAAATTTTTAAAGACCCACAGAATATTTTGTGCTATGACAATCTGAATTCTGACACCAGATTCTAAAAGATTAACATCTCTAATTTCATCAGAAAAAAATATTTTGTTTCAAACTTATTTCATTCTTCTGCAATCAGCAGTTGAATAGAGGCAAGTTTCACACAAATCTAAAAAATCTATTAGTTACTTTGAAGCTATTTTTTTTTTTTTTGCTTTAGTGACACCTCAACATTAGTTTCCTTTTTATCAAACTACAAAAACAACACTGAGACAGGGCTTTTGATGGCAACATTATTATTATTTTGCTATCTGGGCCAGAGTTGAATGGATTTCTTACTGTATTTTGGAATTCCTCCAAGTCTCTTCCCCCGTCATTCTCCACACACGCAACTTCCTCCTCATCCCGGACATGCCAAGTGTCAGCGCTCGCCCTGATTTTTTGATTGTTTTATCTCACCATCACGACACTCTCAATAGTCCACTTAGTTCTACACATGCTCTGGTTGAGTGTGAGCTGGTGGGAACTTCAGTATCAACTCTTGTAGCACCATTTTCTGTCTTCTTCCTTTCCTCTTCCTCTGAGCTCTGCCCATCACAGGTGATCTCTCATCCAAAGGTGCGCTGCTGCCACCTACATGTCACCAGTTGGTCACTACATCATTGTACAAGTTATACACTGGAGAGCTTAGTCACACTGTCTCCTAGCAACCCCCAGAAAAACACAATTCACGTCTGTAGACGTGAATGGCACTCAATGAGTTAAAAAATGTCCTCATATAGTATACATCTGGGTATTTCTTGTGTACTCATTCTTTTCATACTATCTAATGTGAACGCACTACATACTCATTTTGACGTCAGACTTATTATGAGTAGTACGTTATTATGGCATTTACAACACTGATAGTCTGCAAAAAGATGTCTGAGAAACACACAGGTCCTAAAGAATGTTTTTGAAATAACAGGGGAATTAAGGCTTTACTCTCGATGCCATTGCCTCAGTTTTCATGTCTCTCCATTTTGTCTTTTGCATCTATCTGTCTGTTTAGTAGATTTGTTCCAATTTGTTTTTCTATTACACATTTCTGCACTGCTCTCATTTGATATTGTTTTTCTTTATTTGTCTCAGTGACACACTCGCCAGGTTTGGAGAAAAAATCCATATACTACTTTATCTTAAGTGTCTGTTCATTCTGTTTTTCTTAAATTTTTCAATTTACTTTGGGGAAAAAAACTTCACAGTGGCCTCTTTCTGTCGTAGAGTCCAGGAAACACAATATGAGAATGTGAACCTTCAAAAGGAACAGAAAGAAAGGGCTCAGCTCTTCATCCCACGATACCACGAGCTTGTGCCAAAGCAGGAAGAAAAGAAGGTGAGTGTTCCATCCATCCATCGGGTCGCGGGGGCAGCATCTTTAAGGCGGGCGTACACTGTGCGATTTTTAATTTTTTTCAATCCCTGTGTTCATCCCCAGCTCAAATTGTGCGACCCAATTGCAGAGTCCGAATGTTTGCATCTTACGATTCATGTTCTCACACTATACGGACCAACACTCTGACACGATCTGACTGCCCACACTGTACATTCATACATGACACGTCAGAGTCTTGTTCCTGGAAATGCAACGTAAAAATTAGAAGAACTGAGAAGTGTCGCCATTAAAAGAAAAGAAGAACCCGTAAGTGGATAGACACTCGCAATGCTAACCAAAAACAAACGCACAGCCTTGGCAATTTGGACCAGGAATTGTCTGAGTAGATGTGGGCAATACGGTCAGTTAATTCTACAGTGGTCTAATCCGGGGTTTCCACTGGATACGTCTCCGCTGTGCCACGGCACCGATCCGGTTTTTCACCGCTGTCCGGTAATCCACACCGGTTGCGTTTTGAGTGCGCTGCGGTGCACTCCGGTTGAACGACTATGACGTCACGAGACAGAGGAGGTCTCACGATATTTATATAATTGTACATTTAATAATGTATGTGTTATAAACGCAACAATAAACAGATAAACAGGTCAGTGTTCCTAACAAAGGAGAACAAGAAGGTTGGATTCTCTGGATTTGTCATAGCCATTTTTTTATCAACAACCAACAGAGAAGAGATAAAACTGCACCAATAAAACATGAACTAAATCAAAGTTGCTGCAGTTTACAGTGAGTTACAGTATGAGAGGAAACAATATAGTGGATGTGAATTTGTTTTTGCACATTATGACGCTTTGGTGATGTATTTACTTGAAATATAATCTAAAGTGGTTTATTTTGGATAGTAACCCGATTTTTTTATTGCGGAATACGTGCTTAATTTCCTGTTTAGCTTAATTTGCTCTGTGCTGATTGATGCGTCGCGCTCCGGTGTCGGCCAGAAATAGTATATCTACATATATCTGGTGGAGGACACCGGACTGTCACAGCTGGGAAGGAGCAGACACGCACCGCAGCAGACCTGGTGGAAATAAACACATCGACTAAAGTGGAAACCTATCGGCTCCGGTGACGTGGTGGTGACGTAATGCAGCGGAGCCGCAAACAGTGGAAATTGGGGGTTACAGTGTTCGCGCATGCGCAGTGAGTTTGAGGTTAAGCTGGTCTGTGGCACTGCTTCAACAGTGAGACACCCTCACAGGGTACCACCAGGATTGATTTTCTTGCGACCGTACAATTGTTGGTAGTGAGGTGTTAATCGCTTCTTGTGATCCCATGTATACTACACAATATATACTACACGATGCATGACACGATTTAGCCAAGACTCTGCCCGTTCCCAAAAACGGTCGCACAAGTGAAAAATCGGCCAGACTTCACTCTCCTGGTTACTTCATCCAGCGTTCCAGCCAAGAGGCATAGTTTCTCGAGCGTGTCCTGGGTTTTCCTCGGGGTCTCCTATCGGAGGAACCTGCCATGAACGCCTCACCAGGGAGGCGATCTTGTTCTTTCAGTCATGACCCAAAGTTCATGACCAAAGGGGAGGGTAGGAACATAGATCGACTGGTAAACCAAGAGTGGTGCTTTTTGGCTCAGCTCCCTTTTCACCACAACATATCTGTGCAGACTCTGCACCAATACCCTCTCACTCCATTCTTCCCTCACACATGAACAAGACCCAGAGGTACTTGAAACCCTCCACTTGGGGTAGGATCTCATCCCCGACCCGGAGAAGCCACTCCACATTTTTTTGGTCGAAAACCATGGGCAAAATAGGTATTTGGCAGCCACCGATTGTACAAGTTGCCCCACTAAAAAAAGGACAATTTTGAATTTGATTATTAAAAAAGGACAATGCACATTAATAGCATGCTGTAAATGAGCCAGAGTTAGCCAAAAGGGGCTTGTTTTCAACTGGTGTCCCTGGCCAAATTTTAAAAAGCAACCTAAAATGTAAAAGGTATTAAAATACAGAGAACATTTACAAAAAATGGCAAAAATATTACTGATAAAAACTAAGCACCAAGCCAGAGAGGTCTGTAAGTTTTATTATAGGCAACTTCAACTGTGAGAGACAAAATGTGAAGAAAAAATAATCCAGGCAATCACGTATGATTTATTTATTTATTTTTAAATAATTTATTTGTAAATTATTGTGTAAAATAAGTATTTGGCACCACAAACATACAATAAATCTGTCTCTCACAGACCTGTTACTACTACTTTAAGAAGCTCTACGATCCTCCACTCGTTACCTGTATTAACCTGTTAATTTTCT
This sequence comes from Gouania willdenowi, assembly GCF_900634775.1. Classification (NCBI taxonomy): domain Eukaryota; kingdom Metazoa; phylum Chordata; class Actinopteri; order Blenniiformes; family Gobiesocidae; genus Gouania; species Gouania willdenowi. The sequence continues at coordinate 39,191,337 of NC_041052.1, forward strand.
GCACTGTTATACATATAAATTATTTTTAAAAATCCTGTAATGTGATTTCCTGGGTGTATTTTTTTCACATTCTCTCACAGCCGAAGTGTACCTATGATGAAAATTACAAACTGCTCATATTTTTAAGTGGGACAACTTGGACAATCGGTGGCTGTCAAATACCCTCTCCCGTATGTTACTTTATACTGTACTAAACAAGCCAAAACTGAACCTAAACATACATATAAACTTTCCAAAGTAGCAGTCCTCTAAGTATAATAGAAGATAAGTATACAGAGAGACGCTCTATTTATTGAATCTGTGGCTTTTATGACAAATTACAGAGGTAAATAATGAACGGCAGTGTAAAAACAAATGTTTGAGTTTGGGATTTGGAGATGATTGAATTTACTAATCTGTTCCACCTTGTACAGAATCATGGTTGTACGAGTATAATATTTGAACCAGTCGAAAAGAACCTGCAACTGAACAGATGGCAGCAAACATGTAATTGGTTAGAGGATTATTTGTTATTGTAATGTTTGGGAAACCCAGTTTTAGATGTTATGCTATAAAAAAAAATAAACAGCATTTAATGAGTGTGCCATTAAAATGTTGTGTGAAAGTGCTGTTAAACCGTTCACAGCACTAATAAAACTCATTTTGTAATAATAAGGGTTGTTAAAACTAAAGCTCCAACACACCTGGGTCTAATAAAATGACCATTATATACTCACAACCCCATTGACCACTAACCAGGTCAGGAGCAGTTCCTGTTCTTTTCTGTAATACAACTTTTTTTTGTGTGTCCTTAAATAACACTTATAAAGAGCTCAAAATATAACAAGTAAACAAACAAAAAGTTTTTTAAACTGTTCCATTTGTTCATGTTAATGGTGAAACCTAAGAATGATAATCAGCACAATTATAAGGTTTTTGTAATTATCTGTATGTCAGCATTACGATTTTTCACCACCGTTTATCTTAAATTTTATGTAATGCCTGTGTTTTGTTATTTTTCTCAATAAAGTCTTAGTTCTCTTTAAGCGTCCTTGTTCACTGATGGGTGGACTGCTGTCTGATCTCAGGCTCCGCCCCTTACACTTCCTCCTTAGCTTTCAGAAACTGGTAAAATTTCTCAGATAGAGGAAATTTTTGAAGTTACTTTTAAAATAATGTTCTCGAGATGTGTTCAGGGTCCCTGGGAAACCCAGACATTTTGATGAGTTTGTAAAATCCTGGTAGATGGTCCTGAGACTCCTAACAAGACGTGAAAAAGGACATGTCCGGTTCAAACTGGATGTGTGGTCACCCTATGCCAGTGGTTCTTAAACTTGTTTGGCTTAAGTTCCTTACTTTTGAATCCAAGTCCCCCTTATGTCCAACAACTACATTTTGCTCATAATTATGTGAAAAAACAATTATAGATCATAATTATAGAATGAATGAGTGATAATTCACATTTGAAAGAATCTCATTTTGTAAATGAGAGGAATGAAACAATATTTAGTGCCTCCTGAATAGATTTATTTCTATAGTTTTTATCATTTCTGATCATCTCCATAAAATGTGTCAAAGGTACATGTACCCCCATTTGAGAAACGGTGCCCTATGTATCAGGATTTGAAGTAAATATCACAGTCAGTTCTGCTATTCACTGATGTCAGAATAGAAGCACCTTGATTAAATTCTGGACTCTTTTAGTTACAGTTCAGTAAAACAATGAAATGAATAATCATCCCAGACTCCTTTATGACTTTAGCTTATTTTATTCACGTGAACCATCAGTGCATCTTATTGCCCATAGAGGGCAGTAGAACATAAGAGTAGAACACACAGAGGACACACACACTGAAGCTGGATGAGCATAGAGAGGAGTTGCTCACCTGCATATGAACTTGATGCACTGGCATACGAAGGCTTTGTAATGCCTTAATTCAGCCATCAGTAACACAGGAGGAGGTTAGCACCAAGATCTGTTGTGAAAAACTTACCATATCTTCATTGTCATTGTGATGTTTCACCACTTTTTCCTTCTTTTTGATCATTGTTCATCTGTATGCAGGTCGCCCCCTTTCTCTCTAATCTCTTATAGCTTCTAAAATCACCAGATATTTCCAGGGCAGTATAATTCATCTTGGCCCGCTGAGTCAACAACTTTGCCTTTTGTGTATCTTTTATTGTTGTTGTTGCGGGGGTTTCAACCTCCTTCTGTGAAGTTTGCACCTCAATCCATCATCATTAGTTGTAGGTGCTTCAGTTCACTCACATACGTTCACTGACCAGATGGATCATTTCCCTACAGGGCGACACTAAGGATAAACACCTTTACATCATGGAGATCAACACACTACCTCCTCTAATGGCTCTGGTCTGTCTGTCTGTCTGTCTGTCTGTCTGTCTGTCTGTCTGTCTGTCTGTCTGTCTGTCTGTCTGTCTGTCTGTCTGTGTGTGTGTGTGTGTGTGTGTGTGTGTGTGTGTGTGTGTGTGTGTGTGTGTGTGTGTGTGTGTGTCTCTGTCTGTGTCTGTCTCTGTCTGTCTGTCTGTCTGTCTGTCTGTCTGTCTGTGCGCGCGCGCGCGCGCGTTATAGGAGAAACATACAGACACAATAATGAAGGAAACCATTCAATGAAACTGCTGCTGTTATCCAGTAAATAAAAAAAATTAAATCTGACCAACCTGGAATGTACATTTATTAAGTTATAAGCAACGTTAGTATCTAATTAAGTCTTCATTAACACAAGTCATCACCATTGTTGGGTACGTTACTTTGAATAAAGGTCAACTACAAAGAAGTTGTTCAAAACTGTTTAAAATGACAGAACATTAACATAAAAGTACATTATTTAATCAGCCAGAACAATTGAATTAAGGCAATTTAGTTTTCTAGACTTCAAGACACACGCTAATGTCACACACCGGGAAGCTAAGATGACAAAAGTGAGGGTAACTGAAAATGTGAAGTGTGGGAACATACTGGACATCAAGGTGAACGTGTGTTTTTACAGAAACGGGCCTTACATTCCACAACAGGAAGTAACACTGTCTCATCTCCACTCAAAGCGGCACCCGATCCGACAGCAGAGGCCAACCCCACACAAAGCACCGCAAATTAATGATTGTATGAGTTAATGGAGCTAATTCTAACATGGCATTAGGCACATTAACAGGTTTCTGTTTGTTATGACTACTGTTGTAGATGAGAACAAGGTATTTATGCTCTAACACTCTTTGTTTGAACGGCTTCATCTCCTTTGCCTGGTCATTTTTCTACCTCACACTCAGCGCAGACACACGTGTAGCAGAAGTCTACGTCTTTCTCACAAGTAACCAACCAAGTATCTAAATTGTAAGTTAATTACAAGTATTTCCATAATAACATGTTACACTACTCTGTTTCTCGAGATTGTAATCTTGTTACAGTACATGTTACACCCAACACTTGTCATGACTGAAAGTGTAATCTTTACATATCATCTATGTAAGCAGCACAAATACTTGGAAGGAAAATTGAGTTAAACAGAGCACTGGCTTCACATGTTCACAAAAAAACAGAGTGAATTAGTGTACGCATGTGCAAAGGATTACTATTGCAACGACACATCATCAGTAGGGTAAAACTAACCCGTCTCACAGCGGTCTAATCCCAGCTCACGCTCACATTGGACTGCTTTGTATCATTTATTTATTAATTTGTTTTCAGCCTGTGGATGCTGAGCTATATGGTGGATAGAAACTGATGTGGAATGAGCATCTCTGTCAATGTACTGACTTTTATTGAGGTCTTGTCTGTTGTTTTTGAATGTATGTATGGCCTGGTGGACTGCAAGAAACTGAATTGCCCTTTGGGATTATTAAAGTTGTAAAAGGATAAGCTAGTGATGTTTTTTGGCTTGTAAACAGGTTTTTAATAATACATGTAAAAGCCTATTGTTGTATTTCACTTCTAATAAATCAGTGAATCCTTTAATAAAAATTATTTGCTGCAGGATTAATATTTGACATGCAGACACATTAAAAACCTGCTTTTCATAAAGGGATGAAACAATAGATATATGGGTCAACAACCAAAGTTTCTGAGTTATATAAAGAAATAAGTGCCAGTATCTTGAAGCTATGTTAAAAAAGATCCATTAGTTAAAGTTAAATCTAAAATACCCACATGTACTTCACATATAAATCAGAACAATGTATTTTAAGTAGCTGCTGTCTCAGTCCTGTCTAACTCTCTCAGACAGCTCCTGGGAAGGAAGCGTTCCTTCACCATGTGGTTTTGATTCACAGTGACATGTGGCATTCTTCTGATAAAACGACCTTCAACGGATTGCGTGCTGTGTCGACGGTCAGCGATGGCTCTACCTGCACACATCCCGGTCCCATGGAGAGTGAGCTTTTTAGGGAAACTAGATGGAGTCCTAGTGTCTTGTCAGTCAGTTAAATTGCAGTCACATTTTTCTCTCTGTGTGTGGCAGCCAATTCAAATCACATAGTGATTGATGAGCAGAGAATCAACTCAGTGGCAGCTGTTTAAAGAGTCCTGAGGAGATCCTGTGGGAATCTAAATGTCCTGAGGTGACCCTGGAACTACAATCCACCGATAGGCATATGGCATTTATCACCGAAGGTTGTTGGAAGTTTGGAACCCACGACTATGAGCACGTACATGCAGACAGTAAATCTATAGATGGTGGCTTTAAGTAATTTGAAAGTTGAAGGATTTGAATGACATATTAAACCACATTTGGAATATGTTTTCGTTGAAGATAAAAGTTATTTAGCACAGAAATATAATAACTAGAATTTTTGCATTTCTTGAAGAAAATGCAAGTGAGGAAGCAGGCGCTGGCCCGCGTGAGCAAATTCAGAAGACCCATCCATCTAGGAATGTGACGATATCTTGATACGGCGATATCACGATATTTTTTCGCCCGAGCGATTATCGATGTGCTCGCGCTAAGTATCGATTTTAATTTTTTTCAAAACTTTTTCTGCTTTTTCACTAAAATGTGCAGGTACATCTTCACAGAAATTTTGTCACTGTTTGTTGAAGCAACCAATATATTGTTTACTGGAATATTGCACTATAATAGTGTCACTGGTAAGAAAGAACCTATTTTTTTTTTTTTTTACAGAAAGCTCTATTGGAGATAGTTATTCATTTATATTGGTATGTTGACACTTATTTACAGAAATGTTGTACTAAAATAGTGTCACTGTTCATAGGACACTTTCAATGTATTGTCTTTCAGAGATATAAAATAAAAATCTTTTTTTAATGTCAGATTATCGCAGATTGATTTGTGATCAATATATCAATAATCACAGTATCGTGATATCGTGAGATAATCGTTATTGTGAGCTTTGTATCGTGTATTGTATCGTGAGGTACCCAGAGGTTCCCACCCCTATATCCATCTATTTTGCGACCTGCTCGCTCAAAACATTACTTTAGCATAAGTTAGCATTAGCTATCATTGACATTAGCATATATTGCCATTAGTTAGTTTTAACATCAGCCATAGTTAGCATTACTAGTAATAAAGCATGAGCCTAGCAATAGCATTAGCATAAATTAGCATTAGCATTAATGTTAGCAGTTGATATTAACCCAGCTTTAAAATTGGCCTAGCGTTAAAATTAGTCGAGCAATAACATTAATCTAGCTTTAGCATTAGCTGAACATTAGTAATAAGGAGTAAAATGGTTGAAAAAAGTTAAAATTGGTTGAAAAGGTTGAAAAAAGATGAAATGTGTCAAAAGTTGGAAAAATTGAAAGGTTGAAATGGGTTGAAGGTTTTAGCTGAAAGTGAACATGTTAAAGGTTCAATGGTTGAAATTAGTTGAAAAATGCCTGAACAGCTGAAGTTCAGAGTTGAAGGTTTAAAATGTTGAAATAATAATAATAATAATGAAAAGTTAAATAGTTGAAAAAGTTGAAAAGTTAGAAAAAAGAAAATTATTTGAACATTTTGACACCAAAGTTGGAGTAGGAGTAAGACGGAAGAAAAAGAATAATTTCAAGAAAAAAAGTTTAAGGATAACAATAGTGAGGGTGCCCCCTGCATCTTCACTAATAAGTCACTTTTATATAGTGCCTTTTAAAGAAAACTCAGATGCTTTACAGGAAGCAGAAGGAGAGGAGGAGGTGAGTTAGTTGAATGCTTGTGTGAACAGGTGGGTTTTTAACAGTTTTGAAAGATTGTAGTGAGTCTGAGGCAGATGTTTGGGGGGGAGAGAGTTCCAGTGGGTGGGGGCGGCTATGGCAAAGGTTCTATTCCCCGAGGTTCGGTACTTGGATTTGGTGATGGAAGTGAGGAGGTTGGAGTCAGAGGATCGGAGGCATCGAGAGGGCTCGTAGTACGATGGTACTAAAGGGGGTATTAGAGAGAGAGAGAAGAAATAACAAGTGAAAGCATTAAAGATATGGGGTTTTACGTTTATTTTTAGGTAAAAATGATAATCACACTAAATATCACCAGCAACAAAAACACACAAATTAAAATAAAAATATACTGAATAATAAAAAGAGACAAATGACAACAGAATACACGTAATGACACCAAAAACACAGAGTGTAGGGTCAAAAAGGACTCCAAGGTTTCTGATCTGTTGGGGGGGGGTGACCATGTGACCATTGATGGAAAGTTTGAAATCCTGAGCTGAGGGATTTAGGGGGTAGGATATAAAGGATAAAGAGGAGTGGACTAAGCACTGAGCCTTGAGGCACTCCGTGTGCTACTGAGAGGATGTGGGATGTGCATTTGTTCATGGAGATATATTGGAAATGGTTTGTGAGGTAGGAACAGTGAACCAGGACAGAGCTGAACCTGTGATGCTGATGAGGTACCTGAAATGGTGGAGAAGGATCAAGTGGTCAATGGTGTATAAAATGTTTTATCAAAAGCTGTTCATGTTTGAAAAGCCATATTGATCTAAAAACAAATGGTCAAGTATGGACCACACTTTAGGAAGCATGCACATGTCTAATGTGTCTGCAACAGTAATCACAAGGTCTTAGAGCTGCTTTTGTTAAAGAATATAATTTATTTTGGGCTAATTTATTTCTACATTTATTATAAAGTTACATTGCACTCATTTCAGCTTTTATTTCTAGTGTATCTCACACTTTCTTCTTCGCTTTAAATCAGTCAACAAGAAATGTTGCAACGGATTTCGAATGAGTTCCATTTCTGTCTCTCAACAGGGAGTTCCTGGTCCAGGCCAGTATCAGATCAGACGTCAGTTTGATCAACCTGACGGATCCAATGGTAACCAAGGAAAAAGTGCTTGTCCCTTCCTCTCACAATCTGAGGTAAAGCACACATAAGCAATTTTGTGGTTACTTCATCACTGCTTTCGTTCTTCAAGCTCTTACCTTTCACATTTTTTTCACATTTTCATTTGATTTCTGACTCTCTTCCCAATTCTACCACATTTGTTTGCTCCAGACTCTAGAAAAACTTAAATTTTTCAAAGAAAAAGGAGATGTAAGATGCAAATGTAAAAGTAGATGCCATGGACTGAGAGTTTTGTATCTGTGTGTGGCCAGTAACTCTATTGCTCTCGTGATAGATGGGAAAAAATGTGTTTTCCTCCATCTGAAACTGAATATAATGCTCTCACAGGTATTTGGGGTGCGACGTTATCAAACCAGAAACCTATAGTATAGTTTGTAGCAATTTGGTGCAACACTCTCATAGGCTCCCTTAACAGAGAAAGTTAAAAAAAATAACCTAATAAACAACCTGCAAAGACTTGAAGCACACCAATGAGAGTTTTTGCAGGTTTGTAGAAAAACCCCTGACACTCCCTAACCCTAAGCTTTTCTTCAACTTCTGGAATCACCACAACCACACATGCTCAATGACAGTCTGCTTTTGCAGTTTACTTTTGCCACTTAAAGACCTCTCTTCAAGGTTTAAGAAGGAATCCATATTCTTTCCCATTCGTTGATGTTAAACAATGTCAAAAAACACAGTTGACCCTGCCTCATTTTTACGATGGTACCCAGATGGGCAACACAGGCCAAAATGTTATTTTAACTACAAGTGGGCACATTGGAGTGTCTGTTGCTAGTCACAAATAGCTTCAGGCGCTATTCTTTTTCTGTTTCCCATTTTGTCGTTGGGAAGTAGTAGATACTGTATTGTTGTCTGGAAATTTGATTGGTTTTTATTTTCGTTGATAAAATCTGAAGGATTCATTCAACTAAATTTACTTCTACTACTAATATTCAACTGTTGTTGGTATGTCTTAAGTTTCCGCACATAGATGGTTATTATGAGCTTGAATTTGAGCAATTTTAATCTTTTTTTTTTTTGTGTAGGAAAATGTTCTTCATTTTAGTCGTACATTTGATTACTCGTAAATTTCTGATACATTTAAGAGTGGCATGTTTCTTCCGCCAATTAGAGCATACATGGACGACATGACCATCATTTTAACAACAAAACCATGCACTAGACCAGTGGTTTCCAAACAGGGGTATGCATACCCCTAGGGGTACAGGAGCACATTGTAGGGGGTACTCGGAAAGATTTAACAATTAATTTAAGAATAATTAGGAAATGTTCCTAGTTTTTTAAAGGCTATTTTATGTATACATTCTCCACAAACTAACAGTACTGTTCCTCAACAAAATACTATATTTTTGTGTAATTTATTTATTTTTATGCTATAGAGGCCATTTTATCACTTCTGACAGTAGGAGACAATAATTAGCTACATTTTACAAAGAAGACTGTATTTGCTTACTATTGAAATAATCACATAAAAGTTGGTATTGTTTTTGTTTCAATGAATTCCACTTTAAATTCCACTCATTGTATTGAATTTGTAGTTTAGGTTTTGGTGAAACAATGCTCGAGACGCGTTTAGGGGTTTAGGAGAGGCCACTGTTCCACAAATGAAAACGCTTATAAAATTATGGAAACGGTACTTATGATATGAATGTTTATCCAAACCACTGCACTAGACCACGTGTCAAACTTGAGTCCCGGGGGCTAATTTCGGCCTGCAGGAGAAAGTGAAAATGACAGAAAACATGATTCATTGTGTAAATTACTAAATAATTCAGCTGTAAATTGTTGCTGAAAGAACTCTAATTTTTCTCCAAAAACCTGCAATTTTTCCACAAAATCTCCACAAGTTGAATAAAAATGTGTAAAAAAAAAACTAAGTAATCAAAAATCAAAGGAATTTAAGTATCTGTCACATATTTCTTAGATATTGCTGATGCCTTCCATACTTTGTCTAATTTATAACTGGAAGTGCCAACTTGGGCACATTAATGCTGACATTGTGCGTTTTCTTGCCGAAAACCTGCGACCCACTTGTCATTGAACTGATCCGTATTTGGTCCTTAAACTAAAATGAGTTTGACACCTCTGCACTAAACTTATTAGAGATACTCCAGGAAAATATCCGACCCCGGAGACATTTCTTTTCTAGACTTTGTTTTTGATTATTTGTTATATTGTAGTTACAGTTACAGTATTTTTCAACTCGAGTTATATTTGAGAAAGTAAAAGTATAGAATACTTTTGTTTGAGATTGTGTGTGGTAAAGAATAACAATTAAAGTGTGTGTGTGTGTGTGTGTGTGTGTGTGTCTTGAATGACCCTTTTTTTTTTTTTTTTTTTTTCCGGTCCCATGCTGAGGCGACCTTCCGACGTCGTCATAAACCTCCACTAAGGGGTTCGTGTGTGTGTATGTGTGTGTTTAAATGCTTCACTTCAGAGGTGAGAGAGGCAGTTTTCTTAGATCTTCATCTCCACGTGAGCCCCGTTTCCTACATCTGTTATCCTGCGGAGGGACCAAAAGGAAGGAGAGAGCAGAAAAAAAAGCATGGAGTGTGAGATAAGAGGAACAGTCGGTTTCTTCCACCTCTCAATGCTTCTCCTTCCTTTACCTTCTCAATTCCTCGTAATCAAAGCAATAATCAAACACATTCATTTTTCTATCATTCTTTTCCATGCTTTGAGATTTCAATCTGTTGGTCTTCCATTTCTTCTCTTCTTTCTTTTCATTTGTTCAGATTTTACTCTTCTTTCTTTCCATTCTGTTCCTCTTTCATTCTTTGTTCCTGAAGACTCTTTTCCTCTTTTGATGGTATTTTAACCTCAAACTAAAAAACAATTAATTTCTTCACTATGGTGCGGAAAAAATATGTAGATGAACACATTTGAATAAAAACTCAGGGTGATGAAATTTCAGATTCTATTGAAAATGAAAATAAAGAGTAAACACAAGTCTCGGCCCATTAAAATGTCACTTTTATCGATTATTTTTTACATATTTAGGAGGGCCACGATGTTCCTACACACAAAAGCATTTTTTTCTAGTTTTAAAAATTATGAATTGTAATATTTGATTATAAACAAAAAGCGTGAAGTAGTTTAGCTGATATTTAAATTGCAATAACAATGAACCAGCAGGAGAGTGTTTAAATTCTTAGTTATTTGCTTTGCTGTTGTGACTGTAGTTAAAGCTTTATGATTATTTGTGAGCATTATCCCAGTTTTTCTAAATTATGCTGAGCTTTGTTTCTTCCCTTGTCCCTGTTTGTTTAGTTTTATTTTATTACACATTTAAAGAGTAATTTAACCCCCAAGGTTTTGGCTGATGTTCGTCTAGGCTGCAAATGAAAAAAAAGTCTTTATTATGGTCCTGGAGCAGTTAAGACACGGGGTGTGACATGAAGGCAGGGTTGGGTTGTGGTCAATTCTAATTGTAATTGGTAATTCATGATGTAATTATATTTATATGTATTTATAATTTGGCAGGAACTTCACTGTTGGTTGATGATGGGGATGCTGGTGAGACTGATGCCTCTCCGACTGATGCCAATCCATTAGGCTTGCTTTACTTTTTGATTAGTTTGATTATATAAAGTTACATTTATTTTGTGTTAGCCTTAAGCTTGGTTTGCTGTACTGCTTGTTTGGACACCGACGAACGGTTGTTTTTTTCCTACCTGCCTCCGTGTCCTCCGTACATCCCAACTGCTGCTCCATCATCGAGGATCATCCCCCGGGTGTCCCCGCTGTCCTTCCGCGCTTTCTCTCCGGGCAGCCAACGTTAGCCTTCCAGGGCAGGCGCGAGCTAGCTACCATCCGCTCAGCTAACGTTAGCATCAGGATCAGACCTCCCTCCACCAAAATGCGGAAATATTCCTTCTTGCAGCTGCTGAGACTTAACTGCTCCAGCACTCCAGCGTGTTTCTCAATCATCAAACAACTAAACCTCATGCCCAGGCCCCGGTATCCTCACAGGAGCTCCCGGAGAAAAGCTGTTTACACGGAACATGAGGTCCTGCAGCCTGGTCGTGCAATCCCCACCGTCGCACTATTTCCGCATCATCAGAGCGCTCGCTCTCTGAGACCAAATAGCGCTGGGAACATTGCGAGAACTCGTGACACCCTGCAACAGAGTAAAGAGAATCTCAAAGTGCTCCGGCCTCTACTGAGACATATAAACCCAACCACTGTTAAAATTGAACTTTTTAATGCACAATCCCTCACAAATAAAGCCAGCCTCATTCATGATCACATTCTGGATAAAGCCATCTCCCCCTGCCAAAAATCTCCTTGTTCGAGTGCCTTGCCACAAAGTGCGAACCATCCTACCCCATGACAATACTGGTTATTTACCGACCTCCCAAACCAAACCCAGCCTTTAACCCTGAGTTACATGACCTCCTTACCACGCTCTGCTCAACATCCACAAACGTGGTTACTCTCGGAGACCTGAACATTCATGTGGACACTCCCTCCTGTCACCCTGCATCCGAGTTAATACAACTGCTGGGCAGTGTCAACTAAACACAACATGCGGACGTCCCTACACACTCCAAGGGGCACACCCTTGACCTAGTCATTACTGACTCTGCCGCCCCTATTACCAACCTCCTGGTGTACGACCTGGGCGTGTCGGACCACATGGCTGTGTCTATGGAGATGCATTTCTCTCCTCCTCATTCAAAACCCAAGCACCAAATCTGCTTCAGGAACATAAAGAACATCAATTAGGATGCATTGGCCTTGGACATCCAACAACTCTCCCCTCCGACCCTCTCAACAGGATGTCCATGCCCCTATGAAGACCAGGACGGTAACATTTTCACGCTCTGCCCCCTGGTTTACCAGTGAGTTGAGGGAAATGAAGGTGGCCGGTCGTGTCCTGGAGCGGTGTCTCTTGGTATCAGGACTCACCGTGCACAGAGTAGCCTACAGAGAACACCAAAAGGCCTACTCCAAAGCACTTAAGGATGCACGGTCCCATTTCTATTCCAACCTCATCAGTAGCAGCCCTGGCAATTCCAAACAGCTCTTCTCAACTACACACAATCTCCTAAAACCCCAAACTCAGGCATGTGGAGAAACTACAGAGAAGCAGTGCAATGACTTCATGTCTTTTTTCAGAGCTAAGGTTGATGGCATTCGCTCCCTCCTCCATGACTCTTCTACTCCCCCTGCACCAGCTGTCGTTCCACAGCTCGAAGTCCTCCAGCCTCTCAGCGGTTTTTGTAACACCACACAGCAAGATGTTGAGCGCATCATCGGGAGGATGAAGAGCTCTACCTGTGCCCTGGATCCCTTCCCCACAACCCTGGTGAAGGCTAACATCCGTGCCATCGCTCCCCTCATCACCAGTACCATAAACCTCTCCCTACAGGCTGGCTTTGTTCCGTCAGCTCTCAAAACTGCCATCATAACTCCCCTCCTGAAGAAACCAACTCTGGACCCAGAAGCCCCCAGTAGCTACAGGCCCATCTCCAACCTCCCTTTCCTCTCCAAGGTGCTGGAGAAGGTAGTTGCTGCACAACTCCAAACCCACCTCAAAGACAGCAACATTTTCGAGAAGTTCAAGTCTGGGTTTCGGTCAGCTCACAGCACTGAGACAGCCCTAGTAAGGGTCACCAACGACCTGCTGATGGCGGCAGATGTTGGATGTTCATCCCTTCTTGTCCTCCTTGACTTATCAGCAGCGTTTGACACAGTAGATCATGCCATCCTCCTGGATCGTCTACAATCCACCATTGGTTTTATTCACTTTATACATGCTCCCCCTTGGCCATATAATCAGCAGGCATGGCGTGTCATTTCATTGCTATGCCGATGACACGCAGCTCTACATCAGGGTGGAGCCGTCACCCCCTACAGCCCTTTCATCATCTTCATCACTAGCCACACTGACAACCTGTCTGGAGGAGACTAAGGCGTGGATGAATCTCAACTTCCTACAACTCAATAGTTCCAAAACCGAAGCCATCAGGTTCAAACATCCCCCATAACTTCTATCCCCTTTGGTGGTCAGGAAATTCCACTCTCCACAGCAGTCACCAACTTGGGTGTGAGTATGGATTCTCACGTGATGTTTGACACACACATCAAGCAGCTGTGCAAAAACTCCTTCTACCACCTGAGGAACCTCGCGAAACTCCACCCTACACTCTCTCTGCCCGACGCTGAAAAACTGGTACATGCCTTTGTCTCCTCCAGGCGAGACTATTGTAATGCTCTCCTCATCGGGAACCCAAGCAAGAGCATTCACAAGCTTCAATACATCCAGAACAGCGCTGCTAGGATCCTGATGGGGGTGCGCAAATATGATCTTATCACCCCCATCCTGAAATCACTGCACTGGCTCCCTCTGGAACAAAGCGTTGAAAATAAGATCTCCCTCCTCACCCACCAGTGTGTACACAGAAATGCCCCAACCTACTTAAAGGAACTTCTTATCCCCCAGACCTCCTCGCGCACCCTCAGTTCCAGCAAAGCTCTCCTCTTTAAGATCCCCAGAACCAAGCTGCACAGCATGGGTGACCGAGCCTTCTGCTCGACTGCTCCCAGACTGTGGAATGCTCTCCCAGACCATCTGAGAGCTCCGCAGACTGTGGATTCTTTTAAACGCAGCCTAAAGACACACCTTTTTACAAAGGCCTTTATGTAGCCTTTTTTATGCCTCGTTGTTATTGGTTTTAAACTGTTTTACTAGTTATGTTCATAATAGGCTTTTTGTAGCACTTTAAGATTTCTTTAATGTAAAGTGCAATACAAATAAAATCTATTATTATTATTATAATTAGTGACGATGCATAAGGCATTAACCATTTCTTTCTTTCATCTCAGAATTTTGGCGCATTTCAACTCCTTCAGAGTTTGACCAATTTTGACAATCAAGATGTCGAAACGAGTCAAAAATGTAGCAAAGCGGTGCTTGTACTTTTGCCATTTGTAAAACTTTCAGAATTTGTTTTAAATACATTTTTTAATACATTTATTTGTTCAAAAACTTCCCCATTCATTTCGAGTGGGAATTTTAGAGTTTGAAGATTTATCGGCTTCAACGTTAACCTTTAGCTGTTCAGCCATTCTTCAATTCTCAGATTTTAAAGATTCAGCTTTTAAAACATTCAGCTGTTTGATGGCTAATGCTAGGCTAATGTTAATGCTAATCAGAATAAGAAATTATTTTATTCATCAAGTACAGTTTAAAAAAACAGCACAAGGAATTTAATTCTAGGCAAATGTTAATGCTTGGCTAATGCTAATGTTAGCTAATAATATCTAGTTCTAAGGCTAGGTTAGTGCTAGCTAATGCTAATGTTATCGCTAGTGCTGTCAAGAGATTAAAACAAATGTGTGATTATTTAATTATGCTCTGTAATTAATGAATCTAATCTCTTTTATTTGTAACCAAAAAACTGCTGAGAAACGCCCTCAACTTGAGGTATTTTCATTTAAATGACATTATTGTGGCAGATCAAAACATTGTTATATAACAAAGTGGCTTTATAAAGTAATTTATTGTTTTTAAGAGACTAAAACAGATGCAGGTGTAGCTATTTACATTCCTCTGTGTTTGAGACTAGTTCTTTTGTCAATCTCAAAGTAATAGAAAATACAAAATAATAATATAAAACGTCATATGTAGTGCTATAAGTTAGCACATCATAAACAGTAAAAACACTTTTCTGACACCAAACTTGTTGCGTTTTTTCTCCTTTTTTCTCAGTCATGTTGCGCTCTTAGCATGTTGCAGTTAGCATTGTCCGAGTGTCTGCACTAGCTGCTACATGCTTAGCATTAAGGTGGTAGCGGGGGCTACAAAATCTTCGGTGATCAGCAAACTCTTTCTTGCACATGTTGCACACAACTAGGCTTTAGTTTTTCATCCTTTTTTTTTTTTAAAGCCAAAATTAACACAAACGAAGCTGAGCAGCTCGGCAGTCTCCCGTCTTGTATTGTAGTCTGTGCATCAGTATTATGGGTATACCGGAAACTCTTAAAATGAGAACGTTTGGAGTGCTGACAAAAAAGAAGCGATTAACAGCGTACATTCTTTTTGCACGTTATTTTTTCCTGTAATTAATGTAATTAACGTGTTAAAGTGACAGCCCTAGTTATTGTTAGGTTAATGTTGATGCTAGGTAATGCTAGGCTCAAGATAATGCTAGTCTAATGCTAATACAGTGTTCAATTATGCGGGCCAGCACCTGCATCCTCAATTACATTTTCTTCAGATAATTAACTTAATAATTGTAATTGTCATAAACATTTCATAAAAAACTGTTGATTACAATTCAATTAAACACAAACTTGTGGAAACCATGTTACAGTTCTATGGCCACTATTTTAGATAAATCTTCTAAATCATCAATTACTGTATTTAATAACATTTTTAGATATAATTTTTGCTTGCTGAAAATCATACTAACTCTGTTTGAGTTATAGCCCTTGTAACTGATGGAGTTTTTTTTTTAAAAATGTGATTCCACATTTGATTCCAAATGTGTATTCTGAACACACTAAGATAAATCAAGGTGTTACAATGTTTTCTGCAAATTTGAGGCTGATTCTGATGTGAAAGCAGCCTTTGAAAGAAAACTAGAATAATTTTACTGCAACTTCTGAACACTTTTCTGTATGTTATATTCTTATGAGTGGTAGGTTGACATCCTTATAGTCATTTTTAGAAAGAATAGTTAATATTTGCTCTGGATATTCAAACAGTATTGCCATGGTAACCTTGCCTCAGTTTCTCCCACACAAGATGTGACACGTCTCAGAATGGAACCGTAAAGCTTGAGCTAATCAAAGTTGTGTTTACTGACTGTGAGAGTTGCAATTGCACCACCATTGGTTCCAAGGCAAAGAAAAGTAATCTGATCTCTGTTTGATTGTGAGAAGTTGCTGGTTTAATTATGACATTTGTCTGTGTCCATTCCAGACCTATAGGAAACAGTCATTTCTGTCTTTTTCATTGGCTACATTTACATGGGAGCTTTAATTCCTCTTTAAATTAGGGTAAAAATTACATCATCTTTAAACTGACCTTGTAAACACCTAATTCCGAATGAAAATGGCCATTGTGAATTAAACTTAAATCCAAATTAAGTGGCTGGTTTATTCTGATTTTAATTCCAAATTTAAGAATTTCTCGATCTTGTATATGTTTATTTCCGCTTTAAATTAATTTGGGTCGTTCTGTCACGATGACCTGTTGGTGACGACGTAATACAAGATGGACACCCAAAGCAAGCGTTTATTTAATAAGAGCCTTAGAAGTTATGGATATATAGAAAAGATTAGATGGACGGAAGCATCAACATGCGGACATTAACGGACATTGGTAAATGAAACAGCCACATCGAAGGAATTGAAGCCTTGCATCACGACACAGAGTTTCACTAATGATGCACGGGTCATCATAAAGTTCTCTTTCCACTCAACATCCTGTAGATGGAGGGAGTGCAGCCGGCGCACTAATGCAGCGAGGGGCGTCAAACTCATTTTAGTTCAGAGGGCCAAATACGGACCAGTTTGACCTCAAATGGGCTGCAGATTACAGGTGGGAAACAAGACATTTTAACAATAATATGCCCTATTTTACACTTCACGTTTAAATGATATGAAAAGTATGTAAGCAATAAGTAACATGTCACCTAACCTTACTAGATTTTGTGATTAACTTTTATTTACAGTATTTTGGGGACACTTTGTGGAAGAGTTGGTGAGAAATTGCACAACTTTAAAAAAATGTAGAGTTCTTTTAACATGAATACAGTAGTCCCTCGTTTCAGTTCAGACCTTTGGAGAGGAGAATCAGCAAGGAGGTGGTAGTAGCAGGTAAAAGTTTTCTCTGTGGCACTGAGCTAGGTTAGCATTAGCCGCTAATCACACCGGCTTTTTTCACTGGTGGTTTATGTTTATGAGAGGAGAAAAAGCAGCGCAGCTCCTCGCTTCAGCATTGGATTGGATCTGTCGCTGGTGGATCTGTCGTTGGTGGGTGAACACAGCATTAGCCAATTAGGATGCAGAACACAATGCGTGTTCATACGCTATAAAAAAATGCATACAAAATTGCGTTGTAAAAAAAATCAGCAAAACACAGAGGCCGTGAAAGGTGAACCGCGATAT
This sequence comes from Gouania willdenowi, assembly GCF_900634775.1. Classification (NCBI taxonomy): domain Eukaryota; kingdom Metazoa; phylum Chordata; class Actinopteri; order Blenniiformes; family Gobiesocidae; genus Gouania; species Gouania willdenowi. The sequence goes on from NC_041052.1 coordinate 39,208,739, forward strand.
AGCGAGGGACTACTTTATTATAAAGTTTCATTGAAATTGTGTATTTTGAGGTACTGCAATATCTAAAATCGAATTAGTTGATTATTTACATTTTACACAATGATTCTTCATGTTTTGTGTACATTTTTACTTTCTCCTGCAGGCCAAAATGGATGCTCCAAAGCAGTGGTTCCCAACCAGGGGTACGTGTACCCCTAGGGGTACTTAAACACATTGTAGGGGGTGCTTGGAAACATTGATGAATCTATTTCCAACATGCTGAGTCATTTTTAAGCCTATTTCAGACACTGTACATGCTCATCCAACAGCTTTTACACTCGTTGACAATTAACAATATTGTGGCCTTAATATCCTACTAAATTGTTACTAACATGTTATGCACATTACAAAAAATTCTATGCTATGCAATAATTGTAATGCACAAAATTGATATTTAGTGTACGTTAAACATACAGGTTGACATTTTCAAGCTATTAAAAACATGTAAATAAAACAAGAAAGGTTACTAAATTGGAGTAACGAAGGGGTTCTCCTAATCAGAAGAGAAGCCTTGGGGGTACATGAGACACAAAAGGTTGGGAAACACTGGTCTAAAGGGCCGGAATTGGTTGCTGGGCCTTGAGTTTGACACATGTGCACTAACCATCAGCTCTGATTGGCCAAAGTACGGTCTTCTGTGTCTTTCTCTTCCTCAGCTGACCAAAGTGAAACAGTATGTCTTTTGTCAAGCTGCTGCTACTTCAAAACTACAATCAAAATCAAATTTAAAATAGAGTAGTTCTTTTATGTTGTAGACGAAAAGAAAAGATTTGTTTTGGGGTTTTTTTTACCCCTGTCCAATCAGAACCCTTCCCAACCCCCAGACCTAAAGCAAAATTGAATAAAGGCAAATAAACATGTTTCCATGTGAGCCTCACTTTGGAATTACTATTTCCATGTAAACTCGAAACACAATACTTTAATTCTGAATTAAAAAAACATAATGTTCCTGTGGCCCTTGTCTTCTTTTTGCTATTCCTATCATACGTTTCTGCTTCAGAGGTTTAGTTCTGTCAAAGATGAATCCCCTCCTGTCGGTGCATATGATGACCCTCGCTGTGCCATGGAACTGCTGAGGAAAACCACAGGCACCAAGAAAAGCCCGTTTGGTATCAGTGCAGTGCGGTTCTCCTCTAGCCGTGAAAAGGCCTCCCTACCAGGTACTGCAACGTGCACGTGTTTTGTTGTGTGTGTATGATCTATGTCATAAATACAGGATGCATTAGTTATGCTCTGCTGAACAAACGGCACAATAGTTTTCTTATGACGATTTCTTTTCTATAAATTGATTCTGGTGTTTGATTCTACAGTACATTAACTTGTGTTTATTTCACAATAAAATAAATAAGTCTTTTTCTGAATGATATAAAGTTAAGGACAAAAGAAAGTCCCAAGAAACAAAATGGCATTTTCTTTAAAGCTAATGAGGCTTAACTTTTATGATTACTCTGTAGTGCTGAGTTACATGTATTTTGATTTACATGTAACTAAGCATCCATTTTTTAAAATCCTTTAGTGTAATTTTGTGGTTTCATCTTTAAATGTTTTTCATTGTTTTGGAGAGTCACCAGGATTTACTGTGAAGCACAACTGACCGATGAAGCTGCCGTTTAGTCTGAAAATTTCAAGTCCATGTTCACCATGTGATTTAACAGTCCTTGTTTTTTTATTCTATTTTTCTGTTACACCTTTGTTTCAGATTTCAGATAAGAACCTTACAAACAAACACAAAAACACAAATGAAAAGGTCTAACAGTCAATTGTTATAATTCAGGTTAACAAATTGTAAACATTTAGGTTCTCTGAGTAATATGAGTGAGATGTCTCACTATGGAATACATGCCCCTGCACCATCCCTCAGAAGCCTAATCTCATTACGCCAATTCTGATTGGCTGGAGAAATCTATTCATCCGCGGCAGGTAGTCCCACCTACTATAAGTAACGGATGCTACGCCCTTCAAAAATAAGCACCTCTTCTAACTCGCCAATCAAGAAAGGTTGTCTGGTGTGACATCTCACTCATATTACTCAGAGAATCAGGGTTATGTGAATAACCTAAAGTTCTCTATCATAATACTCGTTTTAAAAGTTGGCCATGTAATGTTATTACATACATGGAATTTGTCCTCTGCATTTAACCTATCCCTGAGGAGCAGTGGGCAGCCATTTTTTTGCGATGTCTCACTATGGGATGTGGTAGCTCCCGTATTGCAGACAAGCTTATTGCGCGTACACCAGCCCGCTGGGCAAGCACTGTTCCAATCTGGACAGGAGAACCGCCCTCACCATGTAAAATCTGCAGGCTGCTGCAGACCCTGACTCATATGAGCCAAAGTGATCGCCTCCACCACCCAGTGTGACAGGTGTTGGTTAGTGACAGGCTTCCCTTTATGGGGCGGAGCCCAGGAGACAAACAGCTGATCGCTCCTCCTGAAGCTCCTAGTCATGTAAGTGTGCACCGCGAGGACCGGACACAACACATGAGGCCGCTGCACACCATGTGAGGCAGAGAAGGCCGTGAGGTCAATCGGAGAACATGAGCCCACCACCTTTGGTACAAAGGCTGGGTTGGTCTTTAGCACCATCCTCACATCGCCCGGGTAGAACTGAGCGCACGATGTCTGCACTGACAGTGCATGGATGTCACTGACACGCTTAGCTGATGCCAAAGCCAGCACAACACTGCTTTCAGGGACACGAACTTTAAGTCTGCATGTCTCAGAGGTTCAAAGGGAGGATGTTTAAGTTTTCCATCCCTCTGTGATGGTGTGCTGGCAGAGAAAGGTGGTTAGCTAGCGCTAACACAAGGCGGCCAGCTGGTATGCTAATTAAACCGATAACTGCTGGAGCCTGGCTATTGTGGTGGGGCGGCGAGGGCAGTGTTGTAACCAAGCTGTCAACTGGTGTGTTAACTCCCGGGCTCGACAGCCGTGGTGAGGCTTCGAGGGCGGTGTTGAACCAAGCGTGGAGGGCAAGGAAGCACTGGTCGACCTGGTGTTGGTCGAGAGCAAAGTGCATCCACCAGCAGTGTCCGACAACGGAATCCAAACAAGGGTCCATCTGCGGACAGTTAAGCAGCCAGTGAATACGAGATAGCTCCGAGTGAGAAGTGGTGTTTGAATGGCGTAGTATCCTCCGCCCACGCTACTTATAATAGATAGGACTACCTGCGGCGGACGGATATGTTTCACCAGCCAATCAGGATTGGCGTAATGAGATTAGAATTCTCAGGGATGACGCAGGGTCGTGTATCCCATAGTGAGACATCGAAACGAGTATTATGAAAGAAGACCCCAATTTTTATTGAGTGTTTAAAAAGGTTTCACTTGACGGTAAATGTTTGTGTTTTTTAGGGGCTTCGATTTTGGTCTAATCTAGTGCTTAGTATTGTTTTAATTTCAGATGAGTGAAAATACTTTTATTCAGAGACTCACAGTGTTTTATTTTGCACAGGTCCCGCGTCATACAATGTCTTTGAACAAGGTTTAGCTCGTGACAGTTTTAAAAAGGCATTTTTAGAACAAACAAGCAAGGGAGTGTTTGGATCTACCGCTCAGCGCTGCACAGTGTTTTCTAACAAAGATGCCAGAGACGCCCCGGGCCCCGGACAGTACGAGGTAGGACTGAACCGTCCTAATACATACTGTATGTTTAGATGGATAACAATTTTAGCAATGTGTTAATGCAGTGGTTCTTAACCTTTTTTTGGGTCATGACCCTATTTTGATATCACAAATTTCTGGCAACCCAAGAGACTTTTTTTTTTTTTTTTTTTAATTACTTTTTGACCACGTTTGTGACCTATTTTTACGAGTAGCACTATAGTGACAAGATGCGCCAGCTCAGATATTTATATACTCAATTTTTTTAAAAACTAGATTAACATTTGAGGAAGTGAAAATATAAAATACAGCTGTTTGAGATTGTGTGATGGTGTTTTATTTTGTAAAAGAATCACAAAAAAATTACAAAAATATTATTTCAATTTTTATTCTTTAATCATTGAATTTGTATACTGTATTCTTTTTTTTCAAACTACACTTATATTTATGGAAGTAAAATTATAGAATACAATTGTTTGAGATTGGGTGATGGTGTTTTAATTTGAGAAAGAATAATATTTAAAAAAATTACAAAAATATTTTTTATTATTTAATTATCTCATGACTAATTATTTAATTCTTATACTGTATTCTTATACTTTAACTAGATTTTTATTTGAGGTAGTGAAAGTATAGAATATGTGTAGCTATTTAATTTGAAAAAGAATAATAATCTAAAAAAATTACAAAACTTTTTTTTTTTTTTTTTAATCATTTACTAGACATTCCAGGCGACCCCATTTGACAGGAGTGTCAAATTAATTTTCAAGTTTGGGGCCAAACACGGACCAGTTTGATCTCAAATGGGCCACGGATTTTGGGGAGGGAAAAATAATAATGTGCCCTAGTTTGTAATTCTAGGTATAAGTGACATTAAATTTAAAATCACTTACATTTCCTTAATTTTGTGAGTTTTTAGAATTTAATTTGGGGACATTTTGTAGAATAATTTATGGAAATATGTATAATTTTGAAAAAAAAAATAGTTTTTCTCAACAATTTGAGCTAAAACAATGAGTCGTGATATAAACATGGATAATTGTAAATTTGTATCCATGTGTATTTGGAGGGAATGAGATATCAACAACTAATTTGCATAATACATGTTTTTTCTGTCATTTTTACTTCCTCCTGAGGGCCGAATTAGATGCTCTAAAGGGCCGGATTTGGCTCCTGGGCCTTAGGTTTGACACATATCATATGAGGTCATAACCCTAAGGTTGTAAAACACTATTAATCCTTGCCCATCTAGCAAAAATATCAGTTTGGAGTGAGGTCAGAACCAGATTTATTCACAATGACAAATAAGTGATTTTTGTAAATGAATGATAAACTTAAACAGTATGGATGGAATTGTTCTAATAATCCAGGTGTGTGTTTTTTATATTCAGATAGAAAAGAAAACGGAGGACAGCTACAAAAAGCATCACACAGCGGTGTTTAAATCAGCCACAGAGCGCCTGGTAACATCACAGCTAGCTAAAGTAAGTCTGTTATCTTTCTCTGACGCTTTGACATCCAGACACTAAACCTACTTACAGAAGATACAGAAAATATGGGACTGAGTAACAGCAACACATGCCAAGTTCCTGGCTTGATAAATTGGTTTTAACAGTTAAGATTTTCTTCTTTTTCTTCTCATAATACCATTAATACCAATGATGTCACAACGTTTGTAATAAGTTGCTCGTCTGCCTTCAAAGCAGTTTTTACAATCAGTGTTTTTTGTCCTCAAACTGAAAACCAAAACACATTCTAATGCAGTGGTTCCCAACCTTGTTTGGGCCGTGACCCCATTTTGTCACACATTTCTGGCGACCCCAGAGACATAAAAACAAGCCTATAGTGACGAGATGCACATGCTCATTTATTTTTATACTGTTGTTTTTTCACAACTAGATTTATACAGATTTATTTACAAACATATTTTTTACTTTTATTTTTTAAATATTTAATGAACTATTTAATTATTACTTTTTTCAACTACATTTTTTGAAACTACATTTATATTTGAGGAAGTGAAATAGTTGTTATAGATTGTTTGATGGTATTTTATTAGAAAAATCAAAAAAAAAAATGACAAAAAAATAAAATTTTTGATTTCATAATTTAATGACTTTAATTTTATAATGCATTTACTTTAACTAGATTTCTATTTGAAGAAAAAGAATAGTAATCTAAAAAATGACAATAAAAATAAAGAATTAAAAAATAAAATAATTTACTGGACATTTCAGGCGACTCCATTTAAATTCTGGACAACCCAAAGGTTGAAAAACAAACACTGTTCTAATGAGATATGTTCAAATAATATAATTATCATATCCATGTAGATTGATTTTTTTAACCTATTTTAAAACTACAAAACATATTTGAACTTAGTTTAACTCTTTGAAGAAATGCCATTACTTATCATAACATTGTATCAATTTTTATGAAAGTTTTAATACATTTTAGTTGGATTTTCACATTATTGGAGCCAATATTTAGTTTTTAAACCAGTGTTTTTATTAGAACAGTATTTGTTGAAGTAAAACTGAGATTTTCTCTCTGCCACCAGGCTTCTTAAACCAATGTCACACTACAGTGCCTCACCGAGACTCATTTATCTAAGCCCCAGAAAAAAGGTTTCAGTAAATCGTGGCATTTATGAGTCTACTCACTCCCTGAAGGTTTCTTTCCACCCATGACAAGTATGTCTGCAGCATTAGTAATAGTGAAAGAGCAGGACGTAGCTAATTATTCCAACAGTATGGGCGAAATCGATGAGGTAAAACAAAGCATTTTTCACTGTGTCTAGAAAAGGTCTAACAATGATCATCTGTAGTTTTTTTAATTCTTTATCCTGGATTAAATTGGTACTTGTTTTCTACCCCAAGGACCTCATTTTTAATGTTTGTTTGCGTGCATTCTCTATGCAGAAAATAGTAAGCTGCTGCATTTTAATATCCAACATGCACAATTTGTATTTCTATAAGTGCTTTTTTGGGCACAGCCTAGTATTGTTGCTGATCGACTGCAAATGTTTCGACTACTTTCAATAAAGGTGATATTTAAATTGCAAACTATCCTACTCTTTAAACACATCTAATTAAAAAAATATATATTTTGTTTTTACTTCATTGGGTAAATACATATCAGCATATTTTAGTTAATGTTAACATGGGGATTTCAGCTGTTGATTATAAATGTATTTACAGAGATGTATAAAGTACCTGCATTTTTTTTATTTTTTATAAAAGTGCAAATACAATCATAACTGATTTGAATGACTTTAGCAAAAGTTGAGTAGAAGTCTTAAAACAGCTCACATACAAAAAATTACTAACGTCAAAAGTACAAGTAAAAGTGAAGTATGTTGTTCTCTTCATTCTGGTAAATAAAAAAGACGTGGTGTAATAAAAGCGAAAAGAAAACAACACCAGACTAAACAGGAACAGTTAGTGATTTAAAGCATCTGCCTGAGATTTTAATTAATATTGATTAATATTGGCTGTAAAGAGCAACTCCAAAGCTTTCAGAAACTGGTAGAATTTCTCAGATAGAGCAAACATTAGCAGAGTTATGGTCATTTAAATTAGAAAGTGTCTATTTGTACGGTTGCCATATCAATATAATGACATTCTATCTGTATGCAGCGCCCCTAGTTGGCCAGTTTAAGTCATGTGATAGGTCAGTCAGTGGCCAGTTTAGGTCCTGTGACGAACACTAAACCCAACCCTGAAAATTGTTGCAATATTGGGTTATAACCTTAACCTAAACCTAAGATGCTACATGCGTGTACTTTGGTAACCGTACCAATAGCACCGGGGGTTGTCCGTACAGCAAACATACAAATAAACACTTTCCTAAATCAACGTGTTCCTGAGATGCGTTCAGGGTCCCTGGGAAACCCTGACATTTTGATGAGTTCGTTAAATCCAGCCAGACGGTTCGGACAAGATGTGAAAAGAGATGTCTGGGTGAAAGCAGACGTACTGTATACGGTATTTGCCCAAATCAACAGTAACTGCTGAGGTAGCGTATTGATCTCCACATCTCCAGGCATCCCTGGGCATCCCATTCTTGCTGTTACCTCCAAACCTTGTAAACCGGAAGTTATCATCCTCTCACACACGCCTATTACAGATGAATTATATTCACATTTAAATTTTTATAGGTGAAAGTAACGGATTAAAAGTATTTATACACCCAACCATTATAAAAATAGTTGTTTTTTGTTTTAAAATGATCAACAGACATCATGGAAATATAAAAAATTAAATGACCAGACAACAATCAAATGCATCACATCATAGCTGACCAATCAGATTAAACGTAATGCACAGCACCAAAACAGCATTTTCTCAGTTTTAGAGTCCATGAATATATCTATACTTGGAGCCTGATCATTTTTATTTTATTTATTTTATTGAATTAATTGGTGTTTATTTAAAAAGTAATTGTACATTTTGACAAACCTTTTATTTCATACATATGCCTTTGTGGAAAATAAATTAAGTTCCAATTGTGGTAGATTTGGTCTCTTCCTTTTTGAGTTTCTACATGAGATGTTTACTGTATGTAACGTAACCGTGGCAAGATTTATTACCAACAATAAAAAAAAATTAAAAAAAAGTGGGCGGTGAAAGTAACGAGTAACTTTTACTTTGTGTACTATTTATTTGAGCTACTTTTTGCTTGTACATGAGTATTTTATGTATGACTTACTTGTGCTTGAGTCCAATTTCAATCAAGTAACAGTACTTCTACTTCAGTACTCATTATACCTCTGTTAAGTTGTAATGAGGTGGAAAAAAATAAAAGTAACGGAGTAAAAGTAGGTTTTTTAACTTTTAAATGTAGTAGAGTAAAAGTAAAAGTGTTGATAAAAAACAAAACAATCTCAAGTAAAGTGCAAATCATCAAATAAATGACCTAAGTATTGTAATAAAGTACATTTACCTCTTCACTATACACCTCTGTGTAATGTTGGCCCCATTTTAGTGAAACTTTGGGTCATAAATTTACTTTTAACTGCTCAACAACAACAACAACAACAAGCCTTGAGCAGCGTCTACCCAACCAGTAAATGCGTTTAAAAAGCTGCTGTCTACTTCATCTGTCATAGTTTCCTCTTATTTCCTCTCAATAAAGACTAAATTGTTCTCTCTCTGTGTATTTGTGAAGCTGTTTCCTTTCTTTAAGTTTGAATTACAGATCTGAGCCTGCTTATAACGATTAGTTATCAAATCAAATTTAGTTTACACCTCTAAAATCACATATTTACCAATTAAAACATCCTTAAAAAAGGTACAGTATAGCATTACATTATGTAATTTTGACACAGAAAATAAGAAAATACAACTTGCAAAGCTTATTTTTTTAATTGAAATTATATTATGAATATATTTTGTGTGTGCGCTTAGTCATCCCATGTTTTTTTTTAATCATCTCCCGAGGCTGGTGGTGGTTGTCGGCCTTCAATGTCATACATTTATTTAGAGGTGAATTACACCTTGCAGACAAAGTGAATGCAGTTAAGTCACTGTTAGGATAGAAAAGCAGCAGGTAAAGATGAGAAAGACACGACCGAACTGTTCATGGACTGAGTAGCTGACTTTTATGCTTGTAAACATTTCTATTGAAATCCCTAATTTCCAAACTAGTATGTACAGTATTTGATTTGTATTGATATGAGATTATAACCCAAGGAAGCAGCAATAAACAATAATATATTGTTTTAAAGATAATTTTTGACTTTTTTTCTTTTTTAAACACAGTTTTAATGTACTTTTTGCTTAAAGCTGCAGTATGTTAAATGTGAGACTTGTATAGAAACAACCACGCTCCACCATCCCCTCTTTTTTTCGAAAACCTATGGTTTTTTACTGGTATTCTTGTGAACATGCACATCTGTGGAGCTCCAAGCAACTTTTTTTCTCAATAGAGATTAGTGTAGGGACTTTATCTTGTGTTATTGGAGAGTTTTCTGATGTTTTAGAGACTCGGACATGAATGCACGTATCACACTCGTTACTGTCCTGAGCAGAGGCTACTGCCGTCAGCTCGTCCCCCCACACAGCTCACAGGTAGCTACAGTGATATGCCGCTCAGAGCAGAGTGACAACCATCACTCCACATCCAGACTGCAAATGAATTGCGCCTGTTCTCTCCCACTTGGATTTGCTTCACTTAGGTTTACACGCGATTTATCCCGTCTGCTCTCCCTCTCCCTCTGAAACCAGTACATGGGGCAGACCCTGCGCAGGCATGGGGATCCGCAAGTATGCAAAGCAGACCTTTATTCTGTTGCTTCACCACGTCAGTCTTCCCTTTTCTTTCCTTTTCGACTTTACTCGAGCAGCCGATAGTAACGCCCCAAAACAGCTCATGGAGCACAAAGATCTCTGATTGGCTGAAAGGTCGCGTTGCACTCCTTGATTTCTAATGGTCATATACAGAGCCAAGAGATGGAGCAGAGGTCTTTTTGAAATAAACATATGCTCGAAGGTGATTATGGGTTCTTGACCAAATTAATCCCCCCCAAAAAAAAAAACTTACATACTGCAGCTTTAAAATAGTTAAGTCAAGTTGAAGGGATAGCAAAGCCATGCAGTGTTATTAACTAACACTGGCAACAAGACATGATTGCATCTAACCTAAACTCTGATTCAACATTTGCAAGCATTAACAGTGAAAGATTTACGTGTGTAGTTATTTCTGTTGACTCCACCCTTTTTTCTCTTAACAAAAAAATGAAAAAAAAATACTATTTATTTATTTATTTCACAAATTACAACAAAGGCCACGGTTACATGTTTCTTAATTCGGAATTAGTTATTCTGTAATAAATCCTTCAGAATTAAAGTGTTCTGCTTCGTGTTTAAACTTGAAATAGTAATTCCCAAACTGAGGTTTACATGGAAAACTGGTTTATTCGGCTTTAGATAATTCCGCTTTAGGTCTTGAACACACAGTTTCAGTTTGGACCGTGGAGCGGAAGGAGATTGGAACTAATCACCGGTAAAAAGCCCAGTAAAAGTCTGGAAAACAATAATCAGTAATAAATATTATCTCCCTGGTAAAGACAGTAGCTCTAACAACTGGTAAAACGATAAACTGTTGATATTACAGCTTATACATGCAGTACGGGGATGCATTTACTCCGCCTCTGGGTCCTAGTGCCAGCCGACCGGTAAAGCCTGTTCCGTTTACCGAGGTCAGTGTGTGTTTAATAAGTTCGTGTGTGTCCGTGTGAAAGTCTGCATGTTTACGCTTCTGTCCATCCACTCTTTTCATTATATTCATGTTTTTTAAGGCTCTTAATAAATAGTCTAGGCTGGAGTCCGGGCCACCGCCATCTTGGATTATGTCGTCACCAGCACGTCATCGCCGCAAGTCGTGCAAGCCCAAAACAATACGAATTAACCTAAAGCGGCTTTAACCAAGTGGTTACAAGAAAGAGGAATTATCTAATTCAGAATTAAAAACAGAATAAACCAGCCACCTAATTCAGAATTAACTTTCATTCCGAATTAAATTAGCATTAGGAATTAAGTGTTTACAAGGTCAGGTTAAAGAGGAATTAACTTTTATTCCATTTTAAAGAAGAATTAAAGTTCACATGTAATAATAATAATAATAATGCATCAATTTTATTTAGCGCTTTTTTGGACACTCAAAGACGCTTTACAGAATTAAGGGATTATTCTTTCACTCCACACTTAGTGGTGGTAAACTACTGTTGTAGCCACAGCTGCCCTGGGGCAGACTGACAGAAGCGAGGATGCCATAATGCGCCATCTGACCCTCCGACCACCACCAACACTCTCACACTACATTCATACTAGGCAATGTGGGTGAAGTGCCTTGCCCAAGGACACAATGACAGATACCACTGGGGTGACTGTCCCTCCACTGTGGCACCTGGAATTCTCAGTGGTCTCATCAAACGACTAACCAGGCCCAGACCTGCTTAGGTCACATGTAAACGTAGCCAATGTCACCTCAGTGCGTTTATTAAAATATAAAATTCATAATAACAAAGAAAAAACCCAACAAGATCCACATGAACAAACATTTAACGACAGCGGGAAGAAACAACTCCTTTTTAACATGAAGAAACCTCCGTTAGAACCAGGTTCAGAGGTGGCAGCCATCTGTGTCGACTGAGATGAGACAAAGAATTTAAAAGTCAGTGGAATAGTAAAGATATTCTAAAACAGTACACAGAGAAGTTAAGAGATTAGTATAGCACACATTGTTCACATTGGAGCTGAAGTCAGTATCCAATGTCAACATTTTTAAATCAAAGTTAAAGACACTATTTTTCTCTACTACGTATGATTGAGAGAGAGATTATTGGTCATGTTGTTTATGTAATGTGTTTGTTGATGATATTAAATGATTTTTACTGACGATTTAAAAACCATTTTTCCCGACTTTAATGTTCTTATAGATTTTAAGCTGTTGAATGTTTTCTGTTACACTTTTTGATCATGTAAAGCACATTGAGTTGCCTTGTGTATGACATGCGCTATACAAATACCTTTGCCTTGCCTAGGAGAATATTGGTGCATGAGACCCTTCTTTACAGGCCCATATCACAATGCTTTCACACTATTGGTTCAAATTCCTGTAACTTCAGACCAGTTATTTTCATCTTAAAGCGTCTAAAGGGAGTTCACTGTAAACAAATAGAGTAATAAACCAGTCAAGTTATTTGAACTTAATTTTCTTTTGTCTATTATGCGATTAACTTTAGATAAACTGTTTTTATTCATCTAAACACAATTTGCATAAACACAGTCATCAAGCATGTAGACAGAATATATTTATGCGGCTATTGTGAGTTTCTTTGCATTGAGATGGTTTGAATTAGTGAGTGCAAAAGTATAATTAGAATACTGCGATCAATCCAACAAACACTGTAATGATGATTCCCTTTTTAACGTGCACTAGATCTCATATATCTGTCTATACAGTCATTTTTATCACAATGCCACAGTGTTGTTGTTTCTGCCAGACTGCAGAAATAGCACCATGAAAGAAGTCAACAACAACTTTATTCTGCAAGGATTTAGATTGAGTGAGGTCCTCTTTGTGTATTATGTGCTAATGGTTATAGATCTGGATGTTTGAGGTTTTTAAGATGAGCTCATCAAAAGGAGACTTTCATTACATGATGGAAACAGGGTGGCGATTACAACTGTAACGAGAAATTTCGCAAAATACAAAACGGACGATAGAAAATTCAAAGGTTCACGAAATAAAATCAAGTAAAAAAAAGTTTCAAAATAACACAGCAGCGGTCAGATGATGCAGAAGTCGGTTGTGTGTAGTGCTAACCTGGATGAAACAGCCAACGAGCAAACTCAGCGGTCAGCACGCGCTTGTCTGGATACGTGCCAACGTGTCCGTTGAGTGGTCACTCCCCCCGACAATATCAGCATCCTCTGCACACAGGAGCGGGCACGCATTCAGTTTGTTCAGTGGAGGTTTTCAAAGTCAAAGTCAAAGTCAGCTTTATTGTCAATTCCTTTGCATGCACAAACATACAAGGGAATCGAGAAGACGTTTCTCACTTCCCACGGTGAAACAGATAAAGTGCTCAGGCACAACAGAAAAGACATTCCTATACTAAAGGTAGACATACAATTTTTACAACAGATAAAACATTTACTAATACTAAATACTAAAACTAATACTAATATATAAATACAGTGTGTAGGTGGGAGTAGCAGCATGAGTTCCTATATAATTTGTTATGATACTGCAAAGGCAAAACGGTCTTGGCGGCATAAAAAATTCTGTATATACAGTAGTAGTGCAAGAGTGATAGTACAAAGAGCAGTCAGTAAAACAGTAATAAATAACAGCATTTTCAGTCTTTTTTGCTATTTTGGTGGGGGGAGGGATTCAGCTGGTGGATATGACAGAGGGGAGAGAGTTCAGCTTCCTGACAGCTTGGTGGATGAAGCTGTTGGTGAGTCTGGTGGAGCGGGCACGGGAGACTTTAAATGCCGTAATCTATGTTTTTGGACTTTTAAATGCTTTTAATCCTCATGCATCCTTTTATTCTATCCTACCTGTTGTCTAACTCAATGATTTACAACTGACAGAAAGTCTGTTCCTCCATGTTAAGCATTTCTCACATATTAAAGCACATGTACATAGCTGTCAAGTTTTGGATTTAAAAACAAGGGACATTTTCTGGTGCCTGCGCTGAGCCGATATAAATCTCGATAATATTATTTAAAATGAAGTCTGACCAGAAAGACAATTCTGGGTGAAATTTGCTGATGCCAAATGTTACACAGGCTCATTTATTAACAAACAGCTGCACAATATGTGCCACTTTTGGCTTTTTCTCCTGTAAGGGTCTGGGTTAGGGCACACTCAGTGATCATCTAACAGAGCTTTACAACAAGTATTTTAATACAAAATAAGCTATATATATATATATATATATATATATATATATATATATATATATATGCAATATTGTAGTTTTCCATATCGCTAAAATAGAAAACTTGATACATCTTGAATCTCAATATATCGCCCAGCCCTAATTCCTACATTATAAAACAGCCTAAATGAAAGCATAAATGTGTATATGAAGCACATTTGTTTAATATACTTATAGTTTATATATAAGTCAACACATTGCATATTTACTGTTAATTTCACGTTGCTTGTCTTTAAGTTAACATTTTAATTTCATTACGTTTTCTTTTAATTTCTGATGCTCACTCATGTGATTCTCTGGTATTCACTAATGACTTATTAGACACATTTGTTGCAGACTTTACATCCTTTAACACTTTGAAATGAGTGTATATTTGTGAAGCTTGTGATTGGCTGATTTTTTTATGGTTCTTACGTTGTTCCTTCCGCTGTGGGAGATGCTAAAATCTCAGTTAATAATCCAACAGAACGTGTAACTGTGTCCCATCCTGCTACTCTTTAGGAAGATAAACTTTCTGTCCCAAGGTAGTTACACGAGTTCTTAGTTTTTTTGGCCAGAACGTCTTCATTCATCCATCTCTCTTCTGAGTTGTTTCCAGGTTTGTTGCTGCTGTCGGCACTAATCTCGCGAGAACTGCCACTCAGGCCATTTCAGGTGGCAGTTCTTGCAAGGCTATTGACAGCGTTCGGGTCTTGGTTATGCCAGAGTGCAGCGCGACTCTGCGCCACTGGCGTGCCCCAGGCTTCCTGACAGACGGGGTGCCTATGGGCATCGTTAAGTCCAGGAAGGTGGCCTCCATGGACACCAGCCTGACAGGCTGGGGTGGGACCCACGAGTTCGTGTGAGGGGTCGCTGGGGTGCGATCCTCTGGCCCGCTCACATAAATTACTTGGAACTGTCAGCTGTGTTCCTCTCACTGATCCACTTCCTTCCCTCTCTGGGGACATCATGTCCTGGTGAGGACAGACAACACCACGGTGGTGGCATACATCAACCGTCAGGGCAGGTTGCGCTCACGTTGGTTGCTGTCACTGGCACGCAAACTGATCCTATGAAGTGTTGGGTGTCTCCTCTTACTGAGAGCGACGCACGTCCCTGGGATCATGAGCGTGGGTGTCGTCCTGTTATCCAGGGGCCTGCCGCTTTACGGGGACTAGATTCTGTACCCGAAGGTGTTGCGGCAGCTGTGAGCCCGTTACGTATGGGCTGAGGTGGGTCTGTTAGCAGGGGAAGAAAACGCGCAGTGCGCAATGTTCTTCTCCATGCGCAGCATGGAGGCGCACAATTAGCCATGCATGCTTCATGCTCCATACCACTGGTACCACCGGTACCAGTGGTAAACGGTTTTGGAGGGACTTAAACGTCCTCCTGTTGAACCAGGAGGCAGGTCTGAAGTTTGCCTCTTTTAAGGCTGTCTTGTTACTGGCTCTGACTTCAGCCAAGAGGGTTAGTGACATCCATGCTCTCGGTTCATCCATCGTGCGCTCAGCTTTTCACAGGTGATGCGAGGATCATCCTGAAACCCAACCTGACCTTTGTGCCAAAGGTTGTGGGCTTGTGTTCTCCTATTGACCTGCCTCACAGGGTGAACAGCGGCCGAATGTGTTATGTCCAGTTTGTGCGATTCGCACTTAATTGGATATGACGAGGAGCGATCAGCTGTTCGTCTCCTGAGCCAATCCCCGCAAGGGGAAGCCTGTTTCTAAGCAACGCCTGTCACACTGGGTGGTGGAGGCTATTGCTTTGGCTTACTCGTGTCAGGGTCTGCAGCCGCATTCGGGTCTGCGTGCACACTTGACTCTGGGTCTTGCCACATTTCCGGGAGTGTCTGTTCAGGACATCTGTGCAGTGGCAAGTTGAACCACACCCCTCGCGTTTGTCCGCTTTTACATGGTGGACATTTCCGCCGGTTTTACTGTCCTAATGTGATCAGACTTCTGCTCTAGAGGCTGGTACCGCTTGATAAGCATGTCTGCACTACGGGGGTTTCCATATCCCATAGTGAGACATCTCATGAAATACTATGAAATAGAACTTGAGGTTATGCATATAACCCCGGTTCTATTAATAATATGAGTGCGATATCTCACCAGACTACCCTTCTTGCTCAAACGAGGAGAAGAGGTGCTTATTTTGAATGGTGCTTGTCTGTCCGTGCCCTCCTTTTATAGGAGGTGGGTGACCCCCTAGCGGACGCACGCGCTTCACCGGCCAATCAGGATTGGCAGATTGAAATAAATGCTTCTGAGGAATGCAGACAGAGGTTGCATCCCATAGTGAGACATCTCACTCATATTACTCATAGAACCGGGGTTATATACAAAACCTACATTTTTTCAAACAATAGCCACAATGAAAGTTGTAGTACAAACAGTCGTTTTATATTTTTTAATATAATTAAACAAAGCAGAAGAAAATCAAAAGTGAAGTGCTTTTTGTGGTTATATATTTTTTAAACAATATCACTTCAACACTTTCTGCCTGGTCTCACTGGAATAAACTTTTTTCTTTCCAGAATATTTTTTCTCTGTAGAACTCAGAAGTGCTGTGTGGAGGGAGATCTCAGACCCCACACAGAGCGTCCTTCATGGCCAGTTAATGAAAAATCACCCACGGACTACTTAGCTTTAACAGTTAGCCACATGCTGCGCTACAGCCTTTGCCGTATCCCTGGCAACCATTATGAAAAGAGTCCAATCAGTATAGAATCACAAACATATAAATCAAGACAAAAACCAATGCAGTCTAACGGCTTTATTAGGTGTGATATACTGTATTATATATGTTCTCTTGTGTAAATGCATTTTTTGTGTAAAGGTCAACATTGTTTACACTTCATGGAGGGTTTTTGAAATCATAAATAGTCTGCACAAGTGATTTAAGTTTTTTTTTCATTAGTGCATCAGAAGCATGGTGTGGGCTTGTTATCTGACCTTTAAAGTGTTTTTTTTCCATCAATAAGCTTTGTTGCATTATATATATCTTTTAAGCATTTGTGAGTCGTTTGTTGTTTGCGTCTATAGGTAAATCAAATATTGACATCAGTATTGAATAACTCAAACTCTGTTTAAGTGGCTTGTGCCAGTTTGAAGTCTGGTGTTTAGCCGTTAAAGGACGCTTTAATCCCTGACAGTAGGAATCAAACAAACCCCAGGAAGTTCAAATATTTCAAGCAATGTCAGATCTCTACTTCTGCTCTAGTCTGAATCTGATAGCAGTTGATTGCCTGTCTAGGAAGAAGAAAGAGTCAGACATGTT
Organism: Gouania willdenowi; assembly: GCF_900634775.1. Classification (NCBI taxonomy): domain Eukaryota; kingdom Metazoa; phylum Chordata; class Actinopteri; order Blenniiformes; family Gobiesocidae; genus Gouania; species Gouania willdenowi. The sequence continues at coordinate 39,226,092 of NC_041052.1, forward strand.
GGGAAATGACAGATATGAAAGGAGGAATGATTTTAAGTATAGCATGGCTCAAATGAGATTTTACCCACTCTAATCCTGTGACCATTCTATTTTTCTCCTCTCCTCACCTCCTCTTGTCCTTACTACAAAAAAAAAAAAAAAAACAATTAATGGTTTCCACAGATATATATATATACATATATATGGAAACCATTAATAGTTTTTTTTTTTTTTTTAACAGCATTCCTCATTCATCCCTTCTTCCTCTAGAAATCCAAACTTTTCCTTGTAATGACTTTTGATGCTGATGTTGTGTAAACATTTCTGAATAAATGCAGTAATGATAGCTTTGGGGATTTGATTTGGAACTGTTTTAACTTAAGGAAATAACTAATTTGTGGTGTCAGTATTGTAGAGTTAGCCACAGTGATGAAATGTGACTACGGCCATGTTGGAGGCTCAGTGTAAATACGCCAATAGATTACTTTTTTTGGCATAAATATGGACTTCGTTATTACTAACTAGTATTAAAGAGTACTGTATTTTCCGGGCTAAGGAACACAGCGCTACATTGGCCGCAATAATTTTCAAGAAAAATCCACGTAAAGGTCGCACTGTCACATAAGCCGCACTCTATTGGCTGATGAGGGTGCCCTTCAGACAAGAGTTTGAACTGATGAGTTTCCTTCTCAACATGAAATCTCCTCCTTACTGCTCCACGTCTGCATATCGGTCCATTTACAGCTTTTTATGGTCACTATTTTACTGGAACCAGACTGATACACCGCTCCGCCTGTCAGTTCTTTTTACCGTGCACTATTGCCTCAGGAACGATCACATCAAGACCAGACTGAGGCTGCGTCCAAATAGTTCCTCCTATCTCCTTTCATATCCACTTTTCCATATGGATGACATCACAGGGTTATGAGAGGAGTTAGGACAAGGACATCACGTTTGTTTTGACAATCAGACGCACTTCCACTGTCTGACGTAATAATCAGACGGCCGTGAAGGTTATGACGTCTGTTGTGGTGAAAAAAACTACACATTTCCGAAAATTGACTAAAAACACATTTATAACACTTTTCGATTATATTATCTAAAAAATCACAAGGTTTGAATGTAAACCAAAGGAAAAGAGGCTACCAGGCCATGAGGAACAAAAGTGAAACCAAAAGAACGTCACATTGAGAATGGTTGCTCACACTCACCTTCCACTCACAAATATGAACTATGTTGAATAAAACATAATGTGGCTAATATAGTCTCTGATCCCTTTATGTCTTACATATACGAAGATATGGGTTTTAGATTATTTATTTAAAGTTGTTCAAGGCATATTTTTGCATTGTAAGTAAGTAACATTTATTTCTATAGCACCTTTCACAGACAAAAAGCCACAAAGTGCTTCACAACACAGTTTAAAAGCAAAAACAGTACACCGTATAAAAGGCCATGACAACATAAAATCATAGCAGCCCAAGAGAAGCAAACTAAAAACTTGATCAAATAAAAAGGTCTTAAGTTGGCTTTTGAAGGTGTCGACAGAGTCAAAAGAACGCAGAGAGGAAGATCGTTCCAGAGCCTGGAAGCAACAGCCTGGAAAGATATGTCTCCTCTGGTCCGAAAACAAGTGCGAGGAACCATCCACAGATTCTGATCCACAGACCTCAGAGCCCGAGCAGGAGTGTGAGGCTGGATCAGATCACTGATGTAAGAAGGAGTCTGACCCTGCAAGGCTTTGAAGGCTAGAACCAGAATTTTTAAATGTATCCTATAAGACACTGGCAGCCAATGAAGTTATTTTAGAATAGGGGATATGTGAGTCCTCCTATTTGTACGGGTCAGAATTCTCGCTGCAGAGTTTTGCACTAATTGCAGACGAGACCGCTCCTTCTTGTTCAGACAAGAAAACAAACTATTACATTAGTCTAAACTTGAAGACACTCTGTGACACCATTTTCCTGAGTTTAGATATTTTCCTTAGTTGAAAGAAGCAGTTCCTCATTAGCTGCTTACAGTGCTGCACTAATGACAGGGCTCTGTCAAAGATAACTCCCAAGTTTCTCAGGCTTGACTTAGCAGACTGGCCTAAGTCACCCAAGTACTGTTTAATCCCTGGAATTGAGTCATCAGGGGCAATAATCAGTGTTTCTGTTTTGTCTGCATTTAGCTGCAGAGAGTTATCGCTTAGCCATTGTTTTGTTTCCACTAAACAATGGAGTAGGGAGTTAAGCTTCTGCATCTCAGATGGCTTAAAGGAGCAGTAAAGCTGGATATCATCAGCGAATAGGTGGTAAGAAACATCACTGAATCTTTGGACGATCTTTCCCAAGGGGGTAAAATACAACAAAAATAAGACAGGACCCAAAACGGAGCCTTGAGGGACTCCATCCATCAAATATTCAGACTGATTTGGTTCGCTGTCACACTAAAGCTACGTCCAGATAAATTAGAGGAGAACCACTGTAGAACTGACCCTGACAGTCCTGCTTGATCCCTCAATCTTCTCAGCAGGACCATTGGTCGTGAGTTTCCTCGGGTGTGCGTGTCCCTTTAAATGTTGTCGCCACAAGGAATTGTGGGTCAGCATTAGCTCGTCTCCTTTGGTAAAGGATGCATCAGTGTTTCCTAGGCTAGAGGTGAGAGCTGGGATAAACGATTACTTTTTAAACAATTCATCTAGCAATTATATTTTCGATGCATTGATTAATCTAACAATTCATTTTTCTAGTTTGATTCGACTCGATTATCAATTATCTCCCCATTAGGGCCGGGACAATGCGTCAACAAAATTGATGACGTCGACGCAAAAAATTTGTCGATGCAAAAATAGGAGTCGATGCGTCGTTTGACCAAAACAAAGATGACGACGCCGGAGAATACCTAACGTGAGTGGCTCCTCCAAGTTTCAAAAGTGCAAGGTAGTGAAGACATGCACTCGTTCGTTGAAGGTAGCAGTTCCTTGTAACCATCGTCCTTTATCCCAGGTGTGACCGGACTGCAGCACGTCGACGCGACAAGGAGGAAACACCCGCCATGACATCAGCAGCCGTAGCAGCAGACACACACACACACACACACACACACACACACACACACACACACACACACACACACACACACACACACACACACACACACACACACACACACACACACACAATTCTGAAGGTAAAAGGCAAATGTGTTTTTTTTTTGTTGGAAAAGCACTTTCTGTATTAGCATTTGGAATTTTGAGTTTAAGAAAAATGCGAGTGTCAGAATGTATTAGTTCAGTAAGCTAGGCCTGTGTGTTTTCAACATAAATCTTAAATTCTGTTGGTTCAGGAAGGACACCATGACAGGCTGCTGGCTCCACTGCCTTTTTATATTTTATTGAACGCTACCTCTGAATGCATTATTTTGTACTTTTATATTCTTACTTGAACTTTATTTTGGAATTTTGAGTTGAGGAGCAATAAACATATATTACAATGTTAAGGAATTCATGTTTTTTTTTTAATTTTAGATATGTAAATCAACATGTATAAATAACATTTAGTCAATTAATGGTGAGGTCATCGATTATTGAATCGAGTGGAATCAAACTGGAAAAATGAATTATTTTTATCACTAGATTAATCTTTTAAAAAACAATTGTTAATTGACTAAAAGTTATTTCTACATGTTGATTTACATATATAAAATCAAAGAAATAAAAAAAAAACATGAATTCCTTAACATTGCAATATTTGTTTATTGCTCTTCAACTCAAAATTCCAAAATAAAGTTCAAGTAAGAATATAAAAGTACAAAATAATGCATTCAGAGTCAGAGGTAGCGTTCAATAAAAAATCAAAAGGCAGTGGAGCTGGCAGCCTGTCATGGTGTCCTTCCTGAACCAACAGAATTTAAAGTTTATGTTGAAAACACACAGGCCTAGCTTACTGAAAAAAGTGCATCTTTTAATCCTTCATTCACATGAAAATAACAACTTAAAGTAATACACTCTGCCACTCACATTTTTCTTAAACTCAAAATTCCAAACGCAAATACAGAAAGTGCTTTTCCTACAAAAAAAACCTTTCCTTTTACCTTCAGAATTGTGTGTGTGTGTGTCTGCTGCTGATGTCACGGCAGGTGTTACCTCTTTGTCCCGTTGACTGGTCACACCCTGGATAAAGGACGAGGGTTACGGGGAACAGCTACCTTCTACGAACAAGTGCATGCCTTCACTGCCTTGCACTTTTGAAACTTGGAGGAGCCAATCGTGTTTGGTATTCACCGCCGCCATCTTTGTTTTGGTCAAACGATGAAGCGGTGCGCACTGTTTGCGTTGACAACGATTACGTCGAAGCGTTGTCCCGGCCCTAGAAGAGGAAGTAAAAAGGGAAGCATTGAGCTTCATGGCCACCACTTAAACACTTACGGGGGTGAAGGAACAGTGGATAGTATAGGAGATAGGAGGGACTATTTATTTTCTGAGTCAGAATATGTACGCGATGGCTTCTGAACAAACCCAACGTAGTACTTGAGTCCTGTGTGCGATCACTTCTAAACAAAGACTTAGAATATCCTTGTGTTTACTTTGCATTAGTTTATAGGAATAAAAGACAGTCACACATTGAATCTAAACTATGAATGTGATGATGAATAATGAGATTTGAAACGACACGTCTAAAGTATTTGAATGAAAAAAAGTTCTGGGAGCTAATGCCAATTAAATATAGGAAACATCAATCAATCCATTATCATGTCTTATTTTCTTTATTTGGTTTCAATGAGAATGTTGTAGAGGGGCCCCTCACATACATATGGTAGTTACTGAAGCTCAGACGATATATTTAGACAAGATATTGCAATATTAAAACATGTATTGTTGGGGATACAAATGGTATCGCGTTCAGAAAAAACCCAAAACAAAACCCCGATCTTCTACACACCAGATTGTTATAGTTATGGTTATTTTTTAACTGCAATTTTTTTCGTCATTTTTTTCTTTCTAAAAATATTTTATCATATCATCGTGAGCCCATAATCGTCCATCGTATTGCATTGTGTACTCACTGTATTGTCCCCTCATAATAGTTACAAGTATCAAGTTGAGTTTTGCACCAATAGCATTACTTGGATGGGGCTTTCTGAGTAGACTATAATATATGTCATGTTTTTACTCACGTACGTTATTTTTATACGGACATTTCCTTGATTTAATTTTAATAAATTCTATAAATTCTGATTAATTTTAGACTTTTACTGTAAAAATGTGTTTGTGTTTCTGCATGTATTATTTTCATTTGTTTGTTTAATGTTTTTCATCCCGTGCCTGGCTGTGAATCAGGTTTCCTTAATTAGTAAAGCACTACGCCTGAACCTTAAATGAACCTGAACCATGATTATCATATTCTTCAATGCTTTGTTTACTTGAAAAAGGCATCTTTTGGGGAAGAGCTGACATAGCCAGAAGAACAAACACACTTTTATGTCAATAACAAGTGGAAAAGTAAAATGTTCTAGAAATAATTGTACAGCAAACAATGAAGCAGAGACGAAGGGAAAATGAAAGTAAGGCATCAACTAAATGGGAAAAAACAATGGAAGCAATGAAGGAAAGACAATGGGAATACATGCAAGAGCTTTAGTGTCTAATGTGTAATTATCTAACCTATTAGCTCTGCTTGAGATGATTGAGTCTTTTCTAAACATATATTTATACTGTTGAGGATCAGCATCAGCACTTTGCTCTACATAAGTGATTCTCAAACTTTTTTGCATTTAAAAGTCCAACAACATAGATTATGGCATTAAAAATCTCTAAAAACTTTCACTGAATGAAGTGAATGCATGCGCGTTATCATACTTGGGAGCAATTTTGGCCCGTGGAACAAGATTTTTAGGGGGATTCTTGGCTAAATTGATGGCCAAATGGCTCGTGGCCCTCGATAATTTCCGATATGAGAATTTATCATTTTTGACGATATATCGTAAACGATAACATATTGCACATCCTTATCCAGTACCCCCTTTCTCTTACTTCTGAATCCAAGTTCCCCCTTTTGTCCGGATACAACATTTTACTCAGAATACTATGAAACAAAAACAAAAGAAGATAAAGCTGGAGTTAAATATTCATAACACACATTTTAAAGAATCTTATTTTGTAAACAAGTGGATTGAAACAGTATTTAGGCTTCTTGAATATAATTATTTTTATAGTTTCCATATCCTTGTGTTGTGGGACCAAGACTCACTTTTGTATGTTAAGTTTATGTTCTAGTTAAAATCATTTCCATCATCGTTTTGTGATTTTTTTTTGTATTTTGTTGTCTGTTTTTTTTCCCAATATTTTTTTGTCTTATTTTGTGTTTTTGTTGTTGTTTTTATGTTTTGTTGATATTATTTAAATGTTTCTATCCTCCTGTGTGATTTGTTGGTGTCGTTTGGTTGTTTCTCTGATATTTTTGTGTGTTTCGTAGTGTGCTTGTGTGTTTTTCTCTCATTTAGTGTGTCTGTGTTGTCTTTTTTTTGTGTAGCTGGCAACAGCAGGTATTTTTCTCTCATTGTGTGTTTTTGGTGTAATTTGTTTTTATGTGTTATGTTGATGAAACATTTAAATGATAAAAATCCCATATTTTGAATGCTTTCATTTGTTAATTTTCCCCTCTCTGCCTCTCTCAAGTACCCCCTGTAGTGCCTTCACGTACCCCCATTTGAGAAACACTGCTCTATAGAATCCTTCACAGACCTTAAACTCAGAGGATAAAATCAAACAATATGAGCCCAAAAAGAGAAATTTAGAGTGGACTGGACACTATGGAATAAATGTGTCATAAAACAATAAAGACAAAGTGACGCATTTCAGCTGGATTATTAATAAATGCATTTCATATGAGTCAGAAACGAAAAGTTTCATGTTTATAATAAATACAATGTCAGGGGAAAGGTAATTTTGAAGATGTAGCAAAATATGCAGTGACCTGGGTTTGTTACTTATTGATTTTTTTGGTGCCTTTTATTGCATATTTTTCATATATCTATGGAAAGCAAATGACATGTCATTGTGTTGCCTCTTTTTATGGGAGACGAGGGAGTGGAAGAATGAAGAAAAGAACAAAACAGGAAAATGGACCAATACATTTGATATGGATTTTACTGTCAGCTGTCAGAGTAATGATGATGATGTGAATCCATGTGGGAATTTTATCGCACGCGCACAATTAAGTGATTGCATGTTAACGCTTCCAGCTTCCTCAGTGACTTTTCCACCTCAAGGCTTCAGAAAGTATTGTACCCATCATGATCTGCTCACTATTATTGTTATAGAAAATAACAATATCGCCTATAACTTTAATTCAAAACGTATAATTGTTATTGTATAGTTTATAGAGTCGCAGCTTTTGCTACTGCTCAGAACAAAAAAAAAAAGCACAGATGTATCGCTGAGTGCGTCCTAATCCAGACTTTCTCCTAAACAAGCCACACTACAGAACTCACTCACACATGCTGTCCCTTACGGGAGAAAAAGTCAAAATTGACATTGTGCAGCTGTTTGCTATTAAATGTGCCTGTGTGACATTTTGCATCAACAAATTTAACCCAGAAACATCTTTCTGTTGACGTTTATATTGTTCATTGACATTTTGAGAAAAAATATTGAGATATGAATTTTGGTCCATATCACTCCGCCCTATCCTGATACTAAACAATACAATACACATTGCAATATAATTGCAATTTTCACCTTTGCAAAAAACAAAATGGTATGACATACAATTTATTTCATTTCTTTTAAAATGTGCAAGAACAAGTAAATGGTAACTAACTGTAATTCAAGTACAAATATCAAAACAAGTGTTATGTTTATCAAACTGTCAAATTAAGTTTTTTCAAAAAAAGTTTAACTTTTGCTTCTACAATAGATTCTGTTAGGTTCCTAAATTATTATTATTATTATTATTATTTTTATTATTAATATTATTATTATTAATGTTTTAAAATAACCACATACATGTATTAAAGTGTCCAGTATGTTTAATGAAAATAAAATCAATCAACTTCCAGCTAAAATGCATTGAAGAGTGAGGTAGTTCATGGTGCGTTCACTGGCACCTAGTGACCTGGTGTTTAGATGCTATGCATATGTTGGCACAATGAAATGGTTTAATCAATAAAAAACATGAATAAAAAAATCATTTTGGACATTTTTTTTGGATCAATACAATAATCGTTTGGTGAAATAATGCGATAGGAGATACACGTGTAACTGAGGGGGTTAAAAAAAAGAGAATACGGCCCTAAAGGAACAACAAAACCCCCAAAAGAATGGTGATTTGTTTTTCGAATTGTTTTCATTGTTGATGCTATGAAAGATTTGGTGGAAAAGGCAGAAGTTCTGCCCACTTTGACCAATAGACTTATTTCAATGTGGACAAACATGACACGAGACTAACGTGCACACGCATGTGCAGAAACCATGTTGTTTACATATGTGAAAAATGTCAATCAATGAACCGCTGTTAAGGTTCGTAAATAGTTTGTAGTATGTAGAAAGCTTGTCACCTAAGGACGCAGTCGCTTATTTAAGGAAACTCACTTTAAGTACAGGTGAACGATTGCGGGACACATGCAGCATTCCTGAAAACGAGTGGTCATCCGATGTTCAATGGCCAGTTATTTATACATATCTGATAGAAAAAACCCAGTGTACAGTATATATGAAAGAAAACCTAGAAGCATTAAGTCTCTAGATGTTTATAACTACTTGTTATGAACTGGTAGGTAGGCGGGCTGATGTACTCCTGTTACCGAGGGTTTCTGTGTATTTCCGCGTATTCTGATCAGTTCTCTACATTAAGTCTCCTCCTCACTTTCCCATGTCTGCATATCAGTCCATTTACAGCTTTTTATGGTCACTTTTTACTGGATCCAGACTGAGATAGCGCTCCGTCCGCTCCCGTGCACCATTATGGAATGTGTGTGTGTGTGTATGCGGTACGTCAGCTGTCAGCCTCTGTTATCTATTTTTTAAGTCCTGGATTGTTGGTACTGTATCAGCAACGCAACACAATGGCATTGTGTTGTTTTTATACGAAAACAAAAGTGTTTCAATTGCGTGCCGATGCTAGTACAATGCAGTTCTCCGGTTGTATGCATGCGTCACACAAAATGAGTCTATAGATGAGATGTGTTGCTTTTTCTGATTTTTGATGTCCAGTGAAATCTGAAATCACATTTTCCTACTGTTTGGAACTCTGTGCCAAAAGTGTGCTGTGAACCCAAATCAAGCCAAAACATGGTGATAAAATGATCAGCTGTTCTGCGCTTATTCTGCCTGAGTGTGAAAACCACCTCTCTGTTATTTGCTTGTGGTTGTTTACATCTGAGATGCTGCAATTTCATTTTTGATGTTTGCTCGTACACAGTAGTTAACATAGCCTGCGAGAAACAATGATGTTTTTGTTTTATTGGCTAAAAACAAGCTCTTCTAGGTTTGAAGACAAACTGAGACAACAGTAATTAAATGAAGAAAATCTCACCTTTATGTTCAAAACAGCAAAAACACTAACATTTTCAGACATATCGAGGCGTCAGTATGGCTCGTGGTTAATGACCTCAGGGACAGAAACTCAGTAAATCCTTTACCAGATGTAAAACTGACTCCATTATCATTATCATAAACGGCTCTTCTCTTTCACACCTTGTGAATCAGAGTGTGGAAGAAGTCAAACCCAATGCTCTCATTGTTAAACACTTGAGCCATCAAGTGCTCGTCGACTTGTGGCAATTCTTTTGGAGTGTCTGTGCAATGTCAATGATCTTTTAGCTCAGGCCTTTTCCTCTCATTGTCTTCCTTTGGTTTTACGCTGGCAATCAGAAACAAAACACCTGGTTTAAGAATAAATCAGAATAAATCTTCTATACATATGAGATATTATATTTTGCTACATCTTAAATGGGATTGTTCTGCTTCTTTTGGTGCTAAACAACATGGTTATAAATGTCAACATATAATAGAGTAATATATTTTCAAGAGACAATTTTTTTGAAAAATCTAATTCTACCCAATGATCGATAAGGGCTGGGTTTGAAATCGAGTAGATCCTGTCCACTATATACTATTAGTATGGTTAGGATGATGACTTTCCTCTTAACTTCAAAACAAGAGCCCTTTTTACAAAAGCGCTAAAGAAGAGATGCTTTTATTTTGAAAAGGGAATGTTTGATTTTGTATCTAGAAGCCGGTCCCAGGACCATTTTACATTCTGCTCGTTATGCATCATGGGACGGTTGAGTATGACTAGTGTGCCCACCGTGCGTACGTAAACAATGTCTTCATTTAGTATTCATCCAGGTATTTCTTGCATGCTTAATCTTTTCATACTATCTAAAATGAACGCACTACATACTCATTTTGATGTCAGACTTAATATGTTAGTATGATATTTACATCACAGCTAAGATCTCTCCACTCACCAAACATTTGGGGGAAAAATGGCGGCTGGGGAGTTACAACCATTCCCACAATCTTGTGTAAACTTTTCACATTCATTAAAGGAGACATATCATGCCTTTAAGTCCTTCTTTTTTTTTTTTTACATATAAATCATACAGTTGTGGTCTATATAAAGCGGAACTGCAATGCTTGGGTCTGAATTCCTCATTATTATAGCTCCACCCCTTTTCTACCCCTTTTCTGATGTGCTTCCGAGAGCAACTCGTTTTGGTGCGGTCTCTTTAAATGCAAATGAGACACTTCATACCCCGCCCCCTCTTCAGGTTGCAGAGGTGACACTCGGTTCAACTCCACCCTGTTCAGCCATTTTTGTAGTTTGATAGAAGAGATACGATTATTTAGCGGCGCAGAAAATGTTTATTCACACATTATTTACAAAATGTCAATGGAAGACTTGTCCATCCAGCCTTACATGTTCGAGCCCGAGTCGGACCCGGTGGAGCGAGGCCATATCAAGGATCTAAAACGAGCACACTGCGCTAAAGAATGAAGACGGTGCAACTGCTAATGCTAATGCTAACAAAACAATGACAAGGACGTCTTATCATCACACTTTTTAGCGTTATTTACAGCTTACTGAAGTGCTCTGTTCGTCGTCTCCAAAGATAGAAGGAATTGAACCCTCAATCAGACAAAGTCTTTCAGCAAATCCTTCTTTATACTGGCGGAGGTTGATGAAGCAGTCATCCTTGAAGTGCTTCACGCACACAGAAATGACCTTACCCACAGATGTGGGTACATTTGCGTGAAAAATAAAACTCAACCAGGCAATTTGAAAAGGTTCTGATGCTAGGAGACGTTGTAATGAAGCGTGTGGGTTACTACATCCAACAACTGAACGATTTGACTTATTCTCTCGTAACTTTGGCATCCTGGAGCTTGGACTACAAAATCACAGGGAAAAATAAAAATAGCGGATTGCTCGAATTGTTGGGCCTGGAGTCGATGTCTTAATTTGGCAGTTCCGCTGCAAATTCGGTGACGTAATAGTTCAAAAAACGTAATAGAGAATAGAAAAATCGAAACAGATTAAAAAATATGAGCAAAACAGAATATAAAGATATCTACGGAGCACCTGAAGAGATTAATTTGATTTTTTCTGTACTTCTAAATACTCTAAATATACAACAAAATGCATTTAAGGGCTAAAAAAGTGGATTTAGCATGATATGTCCCCTTTAAATGTTATAATGTAAATGTGTTACATTTCAAACTTTATGCATAATGCAATTCACTAATTGAAACAATTTAAAACAGGGAAGTGTGCATTGAAAGCATTTGGGCATTGTGTGATTAATTTTTTGCACCTTTTGATATTGTGATGTACTTTAGCACTTTAACATTGATTTTTAACATCCTGGATATTATGGTATAGATGTATTTATATCCCCTGCTCATAGTTTAATTAGATTTTAATTTACTTTTTTCCCCCAACTAAAAATTAGGAATTAGGATTAGGAAATTAGGTCTTTTAGTCTGTCAGCTTTACATATTTATGTTTTTCAACACGTATTATGTATTGTATATAATTGTGCTATAACTGCTGCTACTAATGAGTGCATTGCTTATGCAATAGTAGATGAAGTGATGTTCCACATGCTGTGATGTACCAGTGTATGACAAACAAAGAATAACCTGAGGTGAGAATCTGTAGAACCTTCCTTAATAAGAAGCCTTAGATTTTCTCAGCAAAATCATGTTGGGAAACGTTAATGATAAAAGGAAGAAGAGAACAATGAGACGTGAGTTGTGTTAGAGTGAAGTACAAAATGAACCTCCACACAGCAACGATAGTGGATAAAAACAAGTCTTCCACTGTGTGATAAAGTGCAGATGGGAAACACAGTGTGTGTAGAATTTAGAGATTTTATGATTTGTGGCTGCTCTCTAACTTATTGCTTGAATGGAAAATCACATACTCCGTGAAAGCATCTTTCTAATTTTCTTTCTCTCTCTGTTTTAAAGTGAGGTCTCGGTTTGTCTCCTTGATGTGTTTCACTTATCAAACAAGTCGACTGAAAAAGAACCCTTGAATCAGAGGAAAATACACTTTTACAAATGGTGGATAAAAGACTAAAATATTTTAACCCTTTACATTGTAAAGGGTTAAAAAGGCTCAGCTGTGTAGACACTTTTAAAAAACTGCTGAAGACTACACTTTACAGAAAAGCTTTAAGGTATCTGGATTTTAATTTTTATTTGTCCTTTAATGTTGCTGTTCTAATGATGTTTATGCACTCTTGTTTTATTATTCTATTGTGTTGCACTTGTACTTTTACCACAACTCTGTACAGCACTTTGTGATTTTATCTGCAAAAAGCGCTTTATAAATAAACTACTTACTTACTTACTTACTTATAAATGACATTAAGCAGTTGTTTATGTACTCTATGTTCTACGTGTGTGTTCTCTGTAGCTTTCATTTCCAACAAAATATTCTCCAAAAACTGAATAAAGAAAAACCTAGATTGGACACATTCAGACTATATAGGAACTAAGATAGTTTCGCTTCTTTGTCCAAAAAGGTGAAATTTTTCAAATATTTACGGCAATTAACTAATTTGTTCTTGTTAAATCCACTATGTCCTAAATAATGCAGGGAAACGTCCCTCCCACTTCGGTTTTGTTTAATCTAAGAAAAAAGGTTACTTTTGTAACACCCCTCCTGAAGTGCTGCATTTGACACTGTGGACCACACAGTTTTGTTGAACAGATTGCAGACGGCACCCCCTTGGTACATATGTAATGAGTCCCATTCATATTTTGGTATGTGTCAATGATTCGGTACCACCAACTGTCGCAATATTTAACTCACAAATGAGAAAACGACTTTAATGTAAATTGCCTAAAAGAGGTGGGTGGGCCCCTAATCAAATTGTGCGTGGCATAATTGTAATCTATGTTGAATTACCTTTGAAACAACATATCACACGACTATGTTGCTATAAATTTGGAAATGACCGGAAATGGGGGGTGGGCCCCCGGGCCCCATTTCAAGGAAAGGGCTCCGAGCGTCTCATCAAATTCATTCATAGAGTATTTATACCAAACTGTATGCTGATCTAACGAGAACTAATCATTTGAAGAATGGGGCCCCCTGGCGCCCCCGTGACACGTATACGGGTAATCGGCCGCATTTGTATATTGGTATGTGCCAATGATTTGGTTCCATCAACCGTCATAATATTTGACACGCAAATAAATGAGAAATCCACTTTCTCATGTTTATTTTGGGCCCCAAATCCAAAATCGGGCTCCGAGCTTTGATGCGTACACATCCATAGATTATACCTACAAAATTTCAGCCTAGTCCGTTCTTGAATAACAGCGGAGTAGTGATTTTAACTAGTGTACACAACAACAACAACAACAACAACAACAACAACAACAACAACAACAAAGTGAGTTTTTTTTCATGAAAAGGTGTTTGGCGTTCCACAACAATTGCCCCAAACACATTAGCTTCTTTAGCAACAAGGGATCAGAAAACGTGATGCTGCTTTGAGCTAAATGTAATATTGAGCTCATCATGTTTTATCTAAGTGAAGAAAAAACTACTCACGTCTTTCTTCCTTTAAGGAAAACATTTGAATAAAAAGCCAACATTTGGTTCAGCGTTATTACAGACGACTGAGCTTAATCAAAGAGTCCTTTTGTCTTCATTTCTAGTATCTGTGTACAAACGACTTTCAAGTGTTGACTGCTTTATTGTCTGTCTTGAATAAACTTGCGCAGACAGAATCAAATTAAGACCTCATCTGGGTTCAGACTTTATGCAAAGCTTGAGTCCATTTTCATGTCAAGTCTTGCAGAGACTACTTTTCTGTCCGCCACTGAAGCAATGCTCTTTCTGTTGAATCTCATTTGTATTGACCTGTCTTTGAGGATGGCATGTGAGAGTGCACTTCCCATTTGTATTTATTAATTTGAAAATAATGGAACTGTCAGCAGATACCTGCAGAACCGTGACAATGGCCAGAATCCAGATCAGTATTTAAACAAATTAAAAACTTATTTTCCTCTGTTGATTGGATTAGGGTAAGTGAATTGTATCCAGACGTAGCACTTTATTTAGCTGCTGCCTTTGTCTATTACATGCATTGCATTTAATTTATGTTGCACGCTGTCTATGTTTCCTTCACTTTAATTTTTTCCATTTATTTGTTGTTGGCATCTGTCATTTATTAGTGAGGATGGAGGCGTTTCAACTCCTTCAGCTTTTGACCAGTTGGGACAGATAAGATATCAAAATGTGTCAAAAATCCAGCACAGGGGTGCTTCAACATTTATACTTTTATACAATCTTTGAATTAATTTTTATTTTAAAACATTTCCCCATTCATTTTGATTGGAAATTTTAGTATTTTAAGATTTGACGGCTTCATCTTTGAACTGCAGCCGTTCAGCCATTCTTCAATGGATTCCTACCATTCAGCTTATGTTAATGCTAATGTTAGGGTAATGCTAGTTATTGCTACTATTAGGTTTATGCTGGCTAATGCTAATGCTAGGTTTTTTTTAATATTGGGTTAATGCTAGGCTAATGTTAATGTTAGGTGAATGCTATTGTTAGATAATGCTCAGTAGTGCTAATGCTAGCTAGTGCTAATGCTAGAAAATGCTAACATTAATGCTAGGTTAATGTTAATGCTAATGTTAGCTAAGCTAGTGCTAATGCTTGTTAATGTTAATGCTAATGCTGAGTTTATGATAATGCCAGCAAATGCTAATGCTAGTAAACATTACTGCTAAAAAATATACTAATGCTAAGAAATGCTAATGTTAATGCTAAGATAATGTTAGTTAATGTTAATGCTAATGTTAGCTAAGCTAGTGCTTATGCTTGTTGATGTTAATGCTAATGCTGAGTTCATGTTAATGCTCGCAAATGCTAATGCAAGTAAATACTACTGCTAGCAAATGTTTATGCTAGCAAATGTTAATGTTCGTGAATGATACTGCTAGTAAATGATCATGCTAAGAAATGCTAATGCTAGGATTTTGCTAGGTTAATGCTAGGATAATGCTAATGCTCGTGTTTATGTTATTAAATCTTAATGCTAGCAAATGCTAATGCTAGCAAACATTAATGCTAGGCTAATGCTAATGTAGTGTTTATTGATGTGAGCCAGCACCTTCATCCTCACTTGTATTTTCTTCAGGAAATGCTGATATTTAATTCCTTTTGGGTTTTCTTCCCACTGCCTGGTTTACATTGGTGTACAGTTTAGGTCTTGATCTTTCCTTAGCTTGTTCCCATCGCCCCATTGCTGGTGCTGATGAAAGGGGGGGGACACGCGGTTGGCAGCTGTGCCCAGCGTACGTACGTACATGCCCACATGTTTATCTCTCAGTCCAAAATGTGGGCAACATCTGTGACCAGCAGCTGTGTGTTAAGTGCATTCTCCTGTGTTTGGAACCATATGCAGATGTGAGCGTGTGCCCGTTTTATGCTGCAGCAGCTGTGTGTCCTGTGTGTGTATTTGGCTTGGAACAGCTGGTTAGTAGCAGGTGACAATTTTAGGAGCAGAGCATGCAGTCAGAAAGCCCGAGGGTGGAGGCGTAGAATTAAACAGACTAAGGTGTGAGGCCTGGGCTGTTTACTTAGTGGGGGCTTCTGGACCTCTGCTGTATGTACAACAGATTAGAGAGGTTTCAGTGTTTATTCAGCCTTCTATAGCTGACAGCTCACTGATTCCTGCAGAGTTATGTCAAAGAGAGACAGACGGCTACCTTGTGGAAGTAAAGTGGTGCAGGGGCATCGGCTCGTTGGATGAAAGCTAATCTTTCATGTCTAATGTTTCTCAAAAATCCCATTTTCTGAAGTACATTTACGTGTTGAATTTGCAGAACATTAACTGAAGTGTGAAGACTGCTAAGGCAGTACACTGGAGCTAATGGAAGGGAAAAAGTCTTCATAGACCTGACTAAAAAGAAATAGAGAGACTTTAGAGATGTTTTATATTTGAGAAAAGAAATAAAGAGGGAGAGGATTGATGTGAAATCAGAGAAATCAGGGGAAGAAAGATACAATTGCAAGTAGGGGTGTAAGAAAAAATTGGTATATCGCAATATTTCTCTGGGCAATCGATGCAAAAAAAAGTCCAAATTGATATTTTAATCGTTTCTAACAAAAAAAAAACCAAACATTTAATTGCACTAACATATGCATAGCACATAAACCTGGTCACTAGCTTTCAGTGAACCACCTCACAGTTTTATTTTAATAAAACATACTGGGCACTTTTATAGATGTAAGTGGTTACTTTTTTAAAAAAATTAAGAACTTGACAGAATCAGAATCTGTTGTGGAAGCAAAAATGTAACTTTGACAGTTTGATAAACATTCCACTTGTTTTTGATATTGGTTTAAATTACAATTAGTTACCATTTACTTGTTTTCACAAGTAAAACAAAAAAATAAATAAATTGTATTTCATACCATTTTGTACTTGTAAAAGTGAAATTTGTAATTATTGATATCGCAATGTATAGTGTGATGTATAGTAGCAGTACATATCACATCGTGACATGCAAATCGTGAATTGTCATACTGCCGATAAAGTGTGAACAGTAGGGATGTAACGATTCACTTAACCCCCGATACGATTTGATTCTCTCACGATTTATTTTACAAAATGGGACTGTACACAAATGACTGAAAAATATTCCTTTATTTTTTTGGGAAAATACTGTATTATTTTCCTTTTATATTTCATTGTCAAAAGAATCCCTTGATAAACTATTCAAAACAATGCAATTTAACTAAAAATAAATCCTGAATGAAATAAATAAAGGAATAATACAAATGAAGAAGAAGCCTATTAATTTAAATTCTGGTTCTATAGTAAACAATGCAAAACTACATAATAGTTCCTTTTCTTTTTAAAAGTGCAACTGAAAATGTATTTTGTGCCTTAACAATTGGACTTAAAAAAAAAAAAAAAAACAGTCTGCACTGTATTTACGTCAAATATTTGTTTGGACTAGCAGAGGGCGCTGGTAACCCAGTGGTCGGTTGGCATGCAGCTTATCTAGCAGTGAAGAAGAGATGCTATGCTAGCAGACAGAGCTAATAGAAAAACGTGACTTTTACAGATATTCATGTAATATTACAGATATTCTTTCGGTGCTAAAGGGGTAAGGAATCATTTATGAACACGTTTAAGAGTAGAAGGCGGCCAGAAAGAAAGTAGTAGCAGATTCCACCCGCCGCCTACACTTTTGGACAAGAAAAGGATAAAAAAAAAAATATATATATATATATATATAGCCCTCTGCTGTACTGCGATTCAATTTTCACAGTATCGATGTGAACCGTGATACCTATGAATCGAATTTTAACTGCTTTACGATTAATCGTTACATCTCTAGTGAACAGGAAGTTGATTTGATCCATATTGTTTTTCTGTCATTTCATTTATATTGAAGACGTGACTAAATCCTCATAAAGATTATATAACGTTAAACACCTGCTCCTCCTTAATCAGACAGATAGTGATCAGCTCTTTGATGGTTCGCAGTTGTTATCTCACACATTGACATTGGTACTTTAGTGGTAACAACTTTGCTGTTTGTTAGTTTGTTTTCAAACATTGATCTTTTTTAATGCTATGCAGACAGTCATATTGTTGCTGCTGTTTTGACACATTAGGTCCTGGGTTCTTGTCCTGACCGAGGTCTTCTCTGTGTGGAGTTGACTTGTTCTCCCCGTGCGTACGTTGTTTTTCTTTGTGTCGTCTGCTTTCCTCTACTTTCCTTTATTCATGTAAGACTCTATATCACCATTCTGCACCAGTCTGAAAACAGCTTTTGTCCCCGTGAGGGAATACTGAACGAAGGAAAGGCTTCACTGAACTAAATAAAAAGAATACTTTCTATTGCTTTTTGTTTTTATATAAAATTGTCTTAGACCTGACAAAGAGCCATGCACGCATTTCAGTTTTTGGTGCCGTTTCATTTTAGTAGTTAATGTTATTACAACTGATTCTCAGACTATTGTAATATATTATCAGAAAAGTTCATGTGGCACTGCAACTGTAACAACAGAGAGATTTATCAATATTACACAGGTTGTAATCCAGCCAGTAAATATGATGTAAAATATGTTAAAATTATGCTTATATTGTATACAGTTAATACACGTGTCTCTCTTTAATTATATTGCACAGTGTTAAGTAATTTAGTATTTACTGGAGTAATTTATTTATTTCGCCGAAATACTTTCTGTCGTCGTGAATACATAGTGGTCATTGATCTAAACCATGTGTCAAACTCAAGGCACGGGGGCTAAATCCGGCCCTTAAGAGCATCCAATTTGGCCCGCAGGAGAAAGTAAAATTAACAGAGAATACATGAATCATTATGTAAATTAAATGTAACAATATTTGCAGGGGCTGCCCCACAGTTTTCCCAGTGCTTATATCACTTGATGGCAGTCATTTTTTTTTAATGTCAAACTGTTGGAAAAAAACTCAATTTTCCTCAAATTGTTACATAACATTTCCTTAATTGAATAGAAATCAGTCAAAAATGTAGAACATTTAAAGTGAAGATCCTGTTGGGACTGATATATGTCATTTATTGCTTGGATATGGTTGGTTTATTACATATTTAGTATTTTATGTACTCGTACAAGTGCAAACTCAGCCACAATAATGTTTAAATTACTAATTGTCCAGCATAAAATCTGTTGCCCTCTTGAGATCAAACTGCACCGTATTTGGCCGCTGAACTAAAGCGAGTAATTCCAGGTTTGACAATCAGTTTTTTTTATGCATCAATATTTAATTCCAGCGCTTCACTGCCACAAATGTTTATCTGGCATCTATAAAGTGTTTGTTGACTTGTAGACATTCAAGGGCAATGTGACAGAAACACGTCTATGAGTCCGTATAAAGGTAAGAATTGAGCTGTCCAAATGTAGGCAGTGTGTAATTATATTCACTCAAAGGTGCTGTCGATAGTTAATGACTACTACTGTGAACAGTGGTTATTTCAGCATTAAAGTGTAATTATGAATCACGGCTGTGTACCTGTAGGTGCATCTCGTATTAAATCCACAGTGATTTACACACCGACTGAACCAAACCTTAGAAAGTAAGAAAAAGTGATGTTTCTCCTTTTATTGCAACTACTCTTTAATGTCTTAAAGGGTACATGTAGTGAAAATATTTAACAAAAAATGTGTTTATGTATTACTAATGAACAAAATATGTGCATTTTTTTTTTTTTTTTATAAAAAAAACAGATTAAAAGGATTTTTTAGAACAATTTTTTATCTTAGGACAGACAGCTCGGGGGGCCACATTAGGCCCTCGGCCCCCAAAGTAAATGTACAAAATGAAGAAAAATACACAAAACAAGAGAAAGAATACATACACAAAGAATTACAACATTGCAGGAAAATACAGTAAACGACAAAGGAAAAACACAGAAAACTACTACAAAAACAGTCATTTACAGAATCACAGAAAATTACAACAAAAGTACACCAAAAGACAAGAAAAAAACCCACAGTGCTAACAAACAAGCTAAACAACAGAAATACACAAAAATTACTTAAAAAAGCACAAAATGATGGCACAAATACTAAATATGACTATCGTTGTGAGACACTGGGAGGGGTCGTCAGATGCCTTCAAGAAACAGAATATTTTTTGAACAATTTGAGCCCATTTTTCATCACTTTTTCTTGCCATATTTTTTCTCCTTTTAAGTGCGCACTGTAACTTTGCTACAAAAAAGAGAGATACATTTAAAGTGCCTTCTTGTGGTGGTTTGGCTCATCAAGTTGTAGAGGGTTTTCACGGTATGTCATCAACCCGGAAGTTGCCATTTTGGAGATAAAACAGCAGGTCTGCTCCATGAGGAACACCTCCAAGATCTCATCGTAAACATTACCCTGACAGTTCACTTTCATATACTCCACGTCCTTCTTGGAGATATGTTTAATGGCCACAGGTGTAGAATTGGACCGACGTTCTCCAGCGTAAACCTGTGAAAATCCACCTTCACTGAGCAGTTTATCTTCTTTGTACCTGATTGTGAACTCCTCGCTGCTGCTCAGGACAGCTGAATTGCGGTGGAATGTTGTTTTCATTTATTTCTGCTTCATTTTTGCTGCAGTACCAAAACATGAACTGATGAAATCCAAAATGCAGCTTGAAATGTTCAGCACCTCCTGTTACTTAAAGAATGAGAGAGTGAAGTAGCTCAAATGAAGCAGTGTTATTTATGATGTTCTACATGATATATGATACAACACTGGATACATGTGCTTAATTTGTGAAATACACTTTAACATGGAGGGATAGACTTGTTGTCAGTTGTAAATCACTAAGTTAGACACAGGTAGGATAGAATAAAATGATACATAAGGATGAAAAGCATTTAAAAGTCCAACAACATAGATTATGGTATTAGAATAACTTTATTTCGCCAACGCTGAATGCATGCACACTCCCGGCTGCCGGTGGACACCGATTTTGCCGGGGAGGGGGGAGCAGATTGGAACAACAACCGCTCAATCCACTGCTTTATATCCAGACAAGCGCGCAGAGTGCAGTGTTTGCTCGTTCTCTGTTCCAGTTACTTGTTTTCTCTGTGCATCACTACAAACAACAGACTAATGAGTCTACGGAGCACCCGCAGTGTCCGCCATGTTGTCAACAACTTTTAGGTTTGTAGGAACCAGTTCACTCCAGCCAGGGATGTAGAAGTAGATCTTCTAAGGTTGGACGTTGATTTGGGTCCAAGGCCAGACACTGGTTCAAAAATTCATTGCATTCCATCGATACATATTCCAGCACCAGGTCGCCTTCTATCATAAACATAGATGTATCGAAACCAGCGTTGGTAAGGGTCATGTACGGTATGACTCCGATTTGCCATACAGTCGTAGCCTCGGCCATGTAAGTTTCCCCACGAATATGTTCTGGTGGTGCAAATGCTGGGGTTCCATGGAACTTACCGAAGGGCTCGTTTTCTACGAAATCCCCACAGCCAAAGTCGATGACTCGAATCTCAGGAGTTCCTTTGTTCCTATCAACCAGGATGTTATTCAGCTTCAAGTCCTGGTGGAAGACGCCATTTTTGTGCATTAGCAATGACCTTGGCCTGACCCTCTGGTACAAATACTTCAAGTAAGTAATCGTACCCGTCCACTGTGTCTGGTGGTCGTTCCATGACGATAATCACCTCCGTCTCCAGGTGAAAGGTGTCCATGAGGCCAATCACGGCGGTGTTTTCAAAGCTGCCGTCGCAGAGACGACTGGCTGCCTGATCCAAGAGGAACACCTCCAAGATCTCATCGTAAACATTACCCTGACAGTTCACTTTCACAAGCTGCACGTCCTTCTTGGGGATATGTTTAATGGCCACAGGTGTAGAATTGGACTGACGTTCTCCAGCAAAAACCAGTGAAAATCTACCGTCACTGATTACTTCCTATTGTTTGAACCTGCTTGTGAACTCTTTTCTGCTGCTCAGGACAGCTGAATTGCGGTGGAATGTTGTTTTTATGGCATCAGGGTGATGACAAGAATATTCCAGCACTTCAAGGAAAGAGTAATTCGAGTGGGGACCAGTTAACTCCAGCCAGGGATATAGAAGTAGATCCTCTAAGGTTGGACGTTGATTTGGGTCCAAGGCCAGACACTGGCTCAAGAAGTCATTGCATTCCATCGATACATTTTCCAGCACCTCGTTGTCTTCTGTCATGTACACCGATGTTTCAAAACGGCCCCTGGTACAATAAATATACAGCATGGCTCCGATTTGCCATACCGTCGTAGCCTCGGCCATGTAAGTTTCCCCACGAAAAATTTCTGGTGGTGCAAATGCTGGAGTTCCATTGAACTCACTGAAGGGCTCGTTTTCTACGAAATCCCCACAGCCGAAGTCGATGACTCGGATCTCAGGAGTTCCTTTGTTCCTTTTAACCAGGATCTTATCCAGCTTCCAGTCCCGGTGGAAGACGCCATATTTGTGCATTAGCAATGCGGTGTTGATGATCTGTTTAAATATTACCTTGACCTGGTCCTCTGGTATATATTTTACTTTAAATAAGTAATCGTGCCCGTCCACTGTGTCTGGTAGTCGTTCCATGACGATAATCACCTCCGTCTCCAGGTGAAAGGTGTCCATGAGGCCAATCACGGCGGGGTTTTCAAAGCTGCCGTCGCAGAGATGACCGGCCGCCTGCTCCAAGAGGAACACCTCCAAGATCTCATCATAAACATTACCCTGGAGATATGTTTAATGGCCACAGGTGTAGAAGTGGACCGACGTTCTCCAGCATAAACCTGTGAATATCCACTTTCACCGAGCAGTTCCTCTTCTTTGTACCTGATTGTGAACTCCTCGCTGCTGCTCAGGACAGCTGAATTGCGGTGGAATGTTGTTTTTATGGCATCAGGGTGATGACAAGAATATTCCAGCACTTCAAGGTTATTCAAGTATGCAAAAGATAGATTTGGGTTTGAACCAGAGGAAGATGAAGGGAAAGACGGTATAGTTTTCCAGTTCCAACTCTTTGGATTTATGATGGTCTGACCACAACCAAACTCTGATGAGTCTGAAGATGTGATCGACAAGTCTGGAAACGAGATTATGTCCTGACTGAATATTTCTTTGTCTTCAGTGTCTCCCTCATGGTGCTCATCATCCTCCTGCTGTGGTATCTGCTGTGGGATGCAGCTCCGCTTCACATCTTTGGATTTGTCCTTTTTGAACTTTTGGACAAACTTCTTTAAGTGTCTTTTAGTTTTCAAAAAAGCCCTATCTAAAAGTGATTCATTATTATTACTAATATTTTTTCTATTAATGTATTTTTTGTCATAGGTTAATTTCCTGTGAGCTTATTTCATGATAAATATTTATTTAATAGCGACAGGCCGTGATCAACGAACGTGTGTCATATCCTGTTCAAAAATGGTGGCTCGATATAATTTGTGCTCCAAGATATAAAATCTTTCTAAAAAGTTTTTTTTTTTGTTTTATACATTATCACTACGGGTAGTGTAAAGTCTTT
This sequence comes from Gouania willdenowi, assembly GCF_900634775.1. Lineage (NCBI taxonomy): Eukaryota > Metazoa > Chordata > Actinopteri > Blenniiformes > Gobiesocidae > Gouania > Gouania willdenowi. Next base: position 39,249,599 of record NC_041052.1, read on the forward strand.
AATGCCATGTTTAAACATCACTAAACAGTCTGCTTGTGTGTGCCAGTATACAGTATGTGCATTACTGCATGAATGTGTTGTACTTGTGTTTTCCACTATTTTCCTCCTACTGTGTGTATAATGAAAAGCTAACACAGCTAGGTTAGCAGTGATTAAAGATGGACAGCTACCTGGGGCAGAAGGAGGAAACAGCTGGTTTGGAACTGACAACTTGTGGTAAATGACTGCTCTTCTTCTTCTATGTTTAGGATAAATGAATGGTGCAGCTATATTCAGCTTCTGACATCAATTATTCAAAGGTCCGCTGACAAGAGACAAATCCCCAGTTACTGAGATTCCTCTGCAGCAGTGGTTGTGTTGGTGCCTTTGACAGGATTTAGATGTTGTTTTCTTGAAATGTGATTTTTTTTTTTTTCTTTCTTTCTTCATTGTGAAGCACAGTATGTTCCTGTCATCCAGGCAGACTCCATGGTTTGTTCTAAATTAATTTGAATAACATTAATAAAAAGGAATGTGACGGGCTCATTACAGCTCATAATTGTATATGTCTAATTATGAACACTCAGTTGGAAATGTCATCATCGTGTCTGCTTTGCTCTTTCCTTGTGTGCATGTGTCTGTAGACAATATGATTTTCATGCATGTAATGACAAAGTTACATGTACAACATCAGCTTTTAATTCGTGTTTGTATCACATAAAGAATGGCTGTTTGATTACATTAGTGGAAATGCCACATATTACAAGTTACACAAGTCTTTATGAAGCAACTGTGACCAAATCGTGTTTTCCTTCACCAGCAAAGACTATAAAATTGTACATACCTTTATTCAAATTAATCTAACACAATTTAAATGTATTTACTTTCAGTAAAATGTCAAAGTTTTTAAACAGAAATGATTGTTACTTATTGCTTCAATTCCACATGTTTTCTTGTTACTTTTGGAGCATTGGATTTAAAATCTGTCCATTACCTACATTACATACCTATGACAATAATTTGCAATGGGAGAGGAAAAACCACATTATTTCATTCTTTATTTTTAATTTTTTTACAAATTTAAAAACTGACAATAGTGCAAATTCGAATTTTAAATTTTTAACAGTCTCATTTTACAGAATTGGGGAATTGAAATTGATCCAAGTTAAATTTTCTATATTGTACGGAAGCGATTTTGGGCAAATTTAAATTTGAAGTCAGAATGTCGAGAATAAAGTCAAAATGTTGAGATTAAAGTTAGAATTTTGAGAATAAAGTAGAAATACTGTGATGGACTGGCGCTCTGGTCCAGGGTGTAAGCCCGTTTTAATGCCCATTGAGAGCTGGAGATAGGCACTAGCAGACCCCCGCAACCCTGAAAATAGGAACAAGCTGGTCTGAAAATAGATGTTGAAATATAATGTCGAGATTAAAGTTGAAATTTTGAAAATAAACTTAAAATACATTGGTATGAAAGTCAAATGTTTGTTATTAAAGTCAAATCTATGGAAGCTGACTTGGACCAATTCACCATAAGACACCAGTCTCCATCAAAACTGGTCCTAACGTGTTTCCGTAGCTCCTCAATATCCAGACGGACTGAATGCTCCACCTCTCACAAACTTCACTGGTTTTTCCTTCTGCACAAATCACGTTTTCATCAATATCTCTTCAAAGTCCTTAAAGACATTAAAACGCTGTGTTAATGAGCTAAAAAAAAAAAGAATCTTTGCTATTAAACCCAACTTTGAAGGATAGTTTAAAGCAGGGGTTCTCAACTGGTCTAATTCTGGGACCCACATTTTGCCGGTCATTAAATCGCAACCCACTTTTTTATTTTTAGAATTTATCCAATCAAATTTAGTTTTTCAACTTGAAAAAATTAAAAAATGATTTTTTTTCTGAATAAGTAATTTTTTTGGCAATTTTTTTTCTCTTTCGTTTTTTCAAGTAATTTTTTTTTTCAGTTTTTCAAGCTTGTTTTTTTGGGGGTTTTCTTTTTCTGTTTATCATGATTTTTTTCTCCTTTTTTTTTTTCGGCAGAAAAAAGTATCAGTCCGAAAAGCAGAAAAAAATAGGCCACAAAACAAACCAAAAAATTACTTATTCCGGAAAGTCAGAGTGAATGCAATCCGCTTCCGTAATATTGTAAATTGCTTCCAGTCTGATTCTGTTATTGTGTACAAATAACAGAAAAAACTGTTTCCAGCATATTAATGAGTCCTTTTTAACCAAACCGCCATTCTCATCTACCATTTCCCCCTCATAGGACACCCCTCCACCCAACACCTACAATGTGTGTCACACATTTGAAAAGGTCAACGGGCGACGTTTGGAAGCACGAAGTGAAGGAGCCAAGCAACGACAGAGCTGCTTTCTCTCTGCTGCTCCACGGGAAAATGTGTTCCTGAAGTGTGATCCAAACATGCCAGGTGACACACACACACACACACACACACACACACACACACACACACACACACACACACACACACACAAACAAACCTTTATCTCTGTAGTGATGAATTTTTTGAGAAAACTCCAAATCATCTCTTTCACAATCACACTATATCCAATTACCTTCAACCTCGTGGTCCTTTTTTAAGCTAATATTTGTCTCACTTACGCTCCTACTGAAAATTTTAGTCTCATAGTTGATGCATTCATGACTTACTTGGATAATTTATGACTTGGTCCATTTCACAGGAACTGAACCCATGAGACTCTCAAAAACGTTTTAAACAAACTCTAATTTGCATATAAATAGATTTGGACTGTTTGCTAAAGTGTTTGTTATTGAATGTCTTCGTACACGAATGAATGCTTCTGTACTGGAAAAGAAATGAAGCCACATGCATGTGGACACTGTTTCACACACACACACACACACACACACACACACACACACACACACACACACACACACACACACACACACACACACACACACACACACACACACACAGGTAAAGGACCCCTAAAAAAAACTCTTTCTGCCGGTTTTTAAAAGGCGCTAACTCTGACTTTATTCACTTTTTGTTCAGTGTTTCATTTCAGTTTGTGTTAAATTCTGTGAAAATTACACTAAATTGCAGTATTTTTTTATATTTCAGAACAGACAATGCAATGTATTTTGTGATTTTCTTGCAATTTGTTGACTATCATAAAATTGCCACATCGGGACAATATCGGTATCGCTAACTATGTAGTACGTATCGTATCTGTAGGTACTGTACCTTGTGATTCCCAGCCCTATTTAACCCTAGAACACGATCACTAAAATGAGTAACACCATCACTATTTCTGGGCAATTTTTACCTGATGTATTATACCCAATAAAAAGTAATTATCAAAATATATCAAAATATGACAAGTTGGAGTCGTGTTATTTTATTTTCAATTATGTCATGCCTAACAAAATGAAAATAATTACCATGGGTGGACTTTAAAATATTAACCAAAAATGCTGAAAAATGAGGAATGTAAGAACAAAAATACTTAAAAAAAAAAAAAAAGAAATACGAAAAAGAAAAAAGAAACAGTAAACTTGGGTTTTTGGGCATTTGAGGCCTCCCAGGTAAAGGCAGTGAATACTTTGTCTCTTTAATACATAAACAGCTGCAGGGGAGTGGAGCAAAAAAATGGCATTTTTGGATTGGGTAAAAATTAATACCTGACTAAAATATTTTTTATCACCATTAGAATTTCCTTAGAAATTACTACTTTGTGATATTTATTTACAACTAAATCCATGAATCTGGCAGACACAAAACAAACTGCATTTGGATGAAAGGTGTTTGTGCTTAAGTGGATTTTAGCAATTCATGTAATAAGTAAAGTGCTGAGTTCACCTTGTGAAAGACAAACTCTTGTGTTCAAAAAAGTACAAAACATGTAGTAGGCTGTGTTTTTTTGAGCCTACTGTTTACATTTGAGTGATTATTCTACATGCAATTGTTTTTTATCTCATAATTTAATTGTGCTTTTCAGGTCCAGGCCAGTACGACCCTGATATAAAATCTGTTCCCAAACTGGCTCTCATTCCTTCAAGAGAAGATCGATTCAAAGTTCTGATGAACAACAACCCTGGACCTGCTTCGTATCAGGTAACAAGGCTTTTAAAATTGTATTTTAATCTTTTATGACCTGTTAACCTCATGCCTCATCATTGATTTCATTATACGTATGTAATGTAAATCCTGGGGTTGTTTATTTTTATGCTGCACAATCATCAGATTAAAGTGTCATCAAAAACATGCAGGACAGGGACCATTTAGGACCACAGTTAAGCACCACAGTGTTATATAGTGTCAGGGCATTACTTATGTCCATTAATCATGATTAATTAAAGTCTGTAATTAATTTGATGATTTTTAAAAAAAACTACATTTATGACTGTGAACTCATTGCTATTGTTGCCATTGTCATGCAAAATAAGCCAGGATGGATATTTGTTTATCTTTTTGGTCATTATATTTCAGCAGACAATGACTATGGGAATCGTTTAAATATTTTTACAGTATATATATTTATATTATCTGTGATTGTACAACTTTAATGCTCCTCTATCAACCTGTTTCTATTTAATAGCTGTCACAGCTGTTGCAGATTCACTTCATTTTTTAGTTTTTTGTGTGCGTTGAAGTGCTTTTTTGCAAAGTTTGGTTGTAAGAAGTCATTCTCTGCATCTGTGTTTGCATATTTTTCCTCTAAAACTAGCCATTCCATTTACCTCTGACCTCTGCATCCAATAGAACCTTAAGCTAAAAGAACTGCAGCTCACTGGATATATTTTTTCCTTTTTTCTTTTTTGGAACGCGCTCGGTAAAAGTCAGGATTTGCTGTGTGTGAAAATCCCAATAGATCAACAGCTTATGAAGTGCTCAGACCAGTTTGTGTGTTACCACCAACACCAGTGCTCTGGGAGTCCCTTCAGTCACCTCTGATGCTGCGTTTCAGCTCCAGCAGATTTTCTTCACCATATTTGCAATGGCTAAAATCTCTTGAGCAGCTGCAGCGTGACTCATGGATTTGCTTTAATGAACAGTTGAGTTTCAGGAGAGGCTCAACGTGTGTGTGCCATGCAATTATAGTTGTAATCGTGTAATTGATAATTCAATTCAATTCAATTTTATTTATACATTGCAGAATACAAAAAAGTCATCTCAGAGCGCTTAACAATATAAAATTCATAATAAGAAAGACATAACCCAACAAGATCCACATGAACAAGCATTTAGCGACAGTGGGAAGAAAAAACACCCTTATTTGGTTTTTATAGCAGGAAAAAATCTCCGGTAGAACCAGTTTCTGAGGTGGCGGTCATCTGCCTCGACTGGTTGGGTTAGTGAACAGAAGGACGATCAGAACAGGATGGAGGGATAGACCATCAGTGTCCCAGACTAGTTGAGCCATGAACCATCATTCAGGAACATCCAGCTCCAACTTCAAGACTCCTGAAACAGAAAAGAGAGCAGAGGGCGAGGAGAAGTCACAGACTGCAGAAAAACATGATACACTATAAAGTTCCTAGTGGTTATCCATGCGGCTATCCACCATGCTCAAATGCTGCTACTACTCCAGACGAGGTTTTGTCTTGTACTGGGCGCACGTAGCGTTCTTGCGATCAATACAGAGGGGATGCTTGTCCGCTTTAATTATTGCAATCATCTGGTGTACGCTTTCGTAAATAAAAAGTAGGTTTTGAATGTAACGGCCTGACTTTAGCAATAACTAAGGCTCGGCATCAATAAAAGGTGATCTGGGGCGCTCAGTCAGTGCGTCTGAGGCTAACAAGGTAACCATGAGACGAAAAACAAATTGGATGATAGGTATTTTTATTTTTCTGTATTATACAGATGAATTGAGGCATCTGTCAAACTCAAGGTCTGGGGGCCAAATCCAGCCCTTTTGTGCATCTAATTCGACCTGCAAAAGAAAGTAAAAATGACAGAAAAAACATGCATCACTGTGTAAATTACAAAATAATTCAGTTGTAGATATCTCAGCCTTTCCAAATACACATGGATACAAATTTACAAATTTCCCAAGCTTATATCACATGATGGGAGTCATATTTTTTTTTATCTCAAATTGATGAAAAAAAATATTTTTTTTTTTCAAAATCCTGCATAATTCCTCAAATTATTCTACTAAGTTAAGTAACAATTCTTCATAATATCATGGAAATGTAGGTGAATTTAAGGTTAAGGTCACTTATTGCTTGGATGTTGTTGGTCTCATATACTTTTTATGTAAAAAAAAGTTGAGGCGCAAACTAAGTAAGTAAGTAGTTTATTTATAAAGCGCTTTTTGCTGATAAAATCACTAAGTGCTGTACAGAGTTGTGGTAAAAGTACAAGTGCAACACAATAGAATAATAAAACAAGAGTGCATAAATATCATAAGAACAGCAACATTAAAGGATCAATAAAAATTAAAATCCAGTTAACTAAAAGCTTTACTGTAAAGTGTAGTCTTCTACTAGGGCACATTATTATTGAAATTGCTTATCTTCCTGCCTAAAATATGTGGCCCACTTGAGATCAAACTGGTCTGTATGTGGCCCCTGAAATAAAATGAGGTTGACACCCCTGGTTCAAGACATGGGTCAAAACTGACCCGTTAATATAAGAGATGCTAACAGGAAGCTAACACAAGAGTAAGAGTTACGTTTGATGGGGTTATGTATTTCAGGCTCAGTAATTGTGATTAATTGAATTCTAACTTTAGTAAGGATGCATGCAAATGGTTATTATTCTGTTTCCATCTTGCTCTAAGTACTCCCACAATTTTCAAGAAATGTTTTAAACTTTTGCTAATGTTCGGCTGATATTAATGTTAAGCTGTTGTTGTTTTTAAATTTTCTTTGCTGTTTTTTTTTAAAAACATTTTGTAAATTGTGTTTTTGAGGGGATGATATTTTATAAGCCATCAGATTTCATTTCTCTCCTGCACAATCCTTCCTTTGTTATCTTGTCATCATGTATCTTCACTAGTGCAAAAAGGACAAAAAAGCTATTCCTAGGTTATTGCTAATGCTAGACCAATGCTATTGCTAAGTGAATGCTAATGCTAGGTTATTGCTAATGCTAGACCAATGCTATTGCTAGGTTAATGCTAATGCTCGGTTAATGCTAATGCTAGACCAATGCTATTGCTAGGTTAATGCTAATGCTCGGTTAATGCTATTGCTAGACCAATGCTATTGCTAGGTTAATGCTAATCCTAGACCAATGCTATTGCTTGGTTTGTGCTAATACTAGGTTAATGCTATTGCTAAATTAGTGCTAATGCTAGGTTAATGCTATTGCAAAGTTTTTGTCAATGCTCGGTTAATGCTAATGCAAGGTTAATGCTAAAGCTAGGTCAATGCTATTGCTAAGTTAGTGCTAATGCTAGGTTTTTGCTAATGTCAAACTAATGCTATTTCTAGGCTAATGTTCATACTTGGCTAAAGCTATTGGTAGGCCAATGCTTACTCTATGTTAATGCTAGTACTAGGCTAATGTTAAAGCTAGATTGATGCTAATGCTGTGCTAATGCTAACATATGTTTATGCTAATGCTAACATATGTTTATGCTAATGCTAGTTAATGCTAATGCTAAGCTCACTTGCAAATATTCTAGTTGTAATTGACGTTCAGGGGGAAAAAAAAAGATACTTATAGTTTTAATTGAAAATAATGCTGCTCACCCTAATCGTAATTGAGTTGTAATTGAACATAGTTAATTGAAGATGGAATTATACTTAAAAATGTAATTGACCTCAACCCTGGTGCCTTGTGCATGTTTGTGTGTATTGTTGTGTATGCGTGTGTTAGTGATAATGTTGCTTCAATGTGTATTGACTTTGATGGGTGAACATCAAAGACAAAAACCCCCAGTTTGATTCAAACTTCATAACACAGTTCATCATGTTCATGTCCACGGGTGTAACGTTATCACTAGACTCCTTCTTCTCTTCCTTCCCGTCTGTTTTCAGATAGATTTCTCTCTCCTTTGTCTGCTTTATTCTCCTCTACGGTTCACTGCTTCCATCTCTGTTCTCACTGCTTAGCATAAAGTTTTAAGCACCTCTCAGTGACTCTTCTCTCATTCTGCCAGATGTCTTTGTAATTACTATTCATATATATTCATATATACGCTGCATATGTGGTCGTCATGTCACAGACAATTTGGTTCAGCTATAAAATTGGTGTCCGGATTTGTCCTCAACAAAATTGTAGTGTTTGTTATACCTCTGAATTCCATTTACCATCCATCCATCCATCAATCCATTTATCCATCCATCATCCGAGAAATATGGGCTGTGTTGTAAATCTTTTACTAACGTACTACTCGTACTAAGTCTGAAGTCAAAATGAGCATGTAGTGCGTTCACATTAGATAGTATGGAAACATTGAGTACATAAGAAATACCCAGATGTGTAATATATGAGGATATTTTTTAAGTATGCACAGTGGTTGGGGCGGGGTTGCTTGGCGCTTCATTGTTTGCATTGTTTGCTGGGGGGCGGTGCTAGCTGTTCCGATTGTTGAGGTCGCTGTCGGCCGCCTGGTAGGTCTGTCCTGCTATCTGCGCACCGGTGGCTGACTTTAGCAATAACTCAGGCGAATTGTGCATGCGGCATCGATAAAAGGTGTTCTGGGGTGCTCTGGGGGGCTCGGTCGGTTGCGCCTGGGGGCCTGGCGGGGCAACTTGCAGCGTCCTCTTGGTGCCCTAGGCAGCTAGGGATGTGGTTGTTGTCCCTGGGCGGGCTGCTCCCGGTGCTGCTTCTATTTCGGGTGCTTCTGGCCTGGTGTCCGGTCGCTGCTGGCTCTGGGCCCGCCGGCACGCGCCCTCCAGCTGCCTGTTTGGCGTGGCTCTGGCCGCCTGCTTGGCGTGGGCCTTGGCTCCTCTGCTGGCATCTCGGGCGGGAGGCTCTCTGGGGTCTCCCCTTGGGGGGTTGGATGTGGGTGGGGGAGCAGATGTTAGTGATGCTCGGCTCTTTTGGGCTTTTTTGGGTGTGTGTGTGGGGGGCGGTGGCTGCCTCTTGGCTTGAGATCTTGGGGGCGTCTGGGGGGCCGCTCAGCCGTGGAGGGGTGGCCTGGGGCTCTCTGGCCCCCGCTCTTTCTGCTGGCCTCGCTGAATCTTTGGGCCCGGGGCAGTGCTTGGGTTTGCAGTAGTGGTTCTTGCACATACATTGGTCTAAGATGCACTGGAATGCCTTGGGCTGTGGGATAAAACTCATACTGGGCTTAACCTTAGACATGTTGATCCTAAATACCTGTTTTAGGTATTACCGCTCACTCCTTCCCTCCACAGCTACCACAACTGTGTTATACAACACAATAAGCACAATAGACACAACTACAACTTCACATCTCACTCTCACTTTAAGATAATCAACTCTTCTCCACCCTTTCCATTTCCCACCTTGAGTCTCTCCTCCCTGTTCCCTTCCCCCTCCCCTCACGCCCTCATCTGGGTGTAATGTAGCCCTCTCTTTTTATATCCTCCCTTTAATAAAGTATTTTTTTACCCTTCATTAGGGAGGGCTGGTGATGGTCACAATTATGCAATAAAATACATTCATTTATTTAATTGCAATAACAAATCATGCATTGCTGTCTTAAAAAGATTGCACTTCTTGTAGTGTTGACCTTTGACAACATGTGCAGACAAGGTAAAACATTTTTTTTTAAATAACTATGCACAGTTGGTACACTAGTCATACTCAACCGTCCCATCATGCATTACGAGCGTAAAGTAAAATTGTCCTTGGACCGGCTTCAAGCTAAAAATCAAACATTCCCTTTCCAAAATAAATGCATGTCTTCTTGTCTTCCATTTTTTAACACTTTTGTAAATAGGGCTCTTGTTTAGTCAGTAAAACAATGAAGGGTCTTTGAAAATCTTTCCAGGTTTTTGTCATTATAGGTTCCAAATGCATCTTGGGAAACTTTAAAGTGTACTTCAAGGAAAGGTAATTTTTTTTGTATAGCGCATTTCGTACACAGGGCAATTCATTACATCATTCAAAATTGCAACAGAAACATCTGACAGTTTAAAAATCTATAAGAACCTGGAAATCGGCAGTAAAAACATTAAATCAACAATAATATAATAAAAATCTCCCTCTCATTTATACGCAATACAGAAAAAGAAAAGCCTTTAACTTTGATTTAAAAATGTTCACATGTGATGCTGACTTCAGCTCTGCTGCAGTTTGTTCCACTTCTTTGCATCGCAACAACTAAACACAGCATCACCATGGTTACTGTGAGCTCTGGGCTTTAACCTTTTTTAAATATCTCTATATTTTCAAGCTATATCACGATATACAGTCCTGTATATATCTTGATATTTGTAACCTTGCCTTGAGATGACGTTTTGATGCGTACTATTGAACCAGAATGGTAACACAATATTGATGCTTTCTCTGTAATGTAATTGGGGTTTTCCCTAACTATTTTATCATAGCCTATCTTTTAGTTTCTTTTTTTCCAGAGGCAAACCCTTAAAATAAGGTTAAAGGGTTAGGGTTAGGGTCAGTTAAAGCCACATGCCATATGTCACACAGGGACCTTTATTAACAGAGGCGTAGAGAATATCAACATTTAAAAAATAAATTATGTGCATTTGTGCACATTTTAAAAACAACTTCAGCTGACCAAAGTGCTGTACAGTTTTTATTTTTTTTTTATTATTATAATTAGCTATCAATTATTTATTTATTATTACTGACAATTGTGAAATTATCAGATACTATTATCGAAAGTGGCATACAAAATATATAAACAGTTACCACTACTAACACGCGCACACACAGACAGACATGTGCTGTAATGCTTGCCTTCTGAGGACTGTCCCTTTAAGGGCCATGGTAACATAAGGTCAGAGTTCAGTCAGACCTGCCTTCTTCCTGATTTGTACTGAGCGCATGGACGGAGTTTTATGTCACTTTTCTGTTCCCGTCACGTCTGAAACGACATATAAGCAGTGTTTGAGCTTCCCCTGCATAAAATTAACGTGCAGTGTGACGGTAACTAGTTTTTTTGAGTCCTGTTTACAACGTTATTGACCCACGAAGACCTCCGGATCTCTATAGCGTGTAGACAGTGTTTTACTGAGCATTATGCATGTCATAGATTTTCTTGTTATGGGGACCATGTCTTTAGTGATATGGTAAGCTTTCACTCATTTTTTCGTAGGGCATAGTGGCTGTTTGTATGAGACATGGACACGGGAGAGGGAGAGGAGAAATAGGTGCGGACTTGTGGCCAATGGAAATAAATGTATTGCTATTTTAATACAAAATGAACTATATCGATAAAAACAATATTGTCCGTGTGAAATATATCGATATAGATTAACATATCGATATATCGCCCAGCATTACTCTGGGCTCCACTATCTGACCTGTATCCATAGATCTGAGAGACCTGCTGGGTTCATACCTGACTAACATTCACTGATGTATTCTGGAACCAATAAATGTGTGTCATCTGTATAGCTCTGATAATCAACCTTACAGTTCTGTAGAATTTGTCCTATAGGAAGCATATAAAGGCTAAACAGAAGGGGTCCAAGAACAGAGCCCTGAGGAACCCCACAGAACATTGATAATCTGTCAGATTCAAATTTTTTAGTGCTTACTAAATAACTCCGCTCCATTCAGTCCAATCTACGTTTGCAATCAATGCAACAAAATGTTATGGTCCACAGTGTCAAATGCAGCACGTAGATCCAATAAAATGAGAACAGACACTTTTCCTATGTAGGTCTCTCAGATCTATGGACACAGGTCAGATAGTGGAGCCCAGAGCTCACAGTAAACATGGTGATGCTGCGTTTAGTTGTTATGCTGCAAAGAAGTAGAACAAACTGCCAGCAGAGCTGATGTCAGCATCCAATGTGAACATTTTTAAATCAAAGTTAAAGGCACTTTTTTTCTCTACTGCATATGATTGAGAGAGATTTTTTGTCATGTTGTTGATGTAATGTGTTTGTTGATGATTTTACTGATGATTTTAATTGATTTTACTGATGATTTTAATTGATTTTACTGATGATTTTAAATGTTCTTATTGATTTTAAACAATTGAATGTTTTATCATGTAAAGCACATTGAGTTGCCTTGAGTATGAAATGCGCTATACAAATAAATTTGCCTTGCCTTGCCGATGTATAAGCTTGTAAACAAAAACAGTTTGAACTTTTAGCAGCAAACACTTTCTTGTAATTTAACAAGAAGTTAATCGCTACTTCTGACCTGTTATTTTTCTAATTTATTGATCTACGCTGATAGTAATAGCTTTCAATCAAATTATCCACAGTGCTAAAAATTCCCTGACTCTGTATTTGTGTGACTTTTTGCTCCTTTAGCTCCATGCTTCTGTTTCCTTTAGTTCTGTTTCATAAGGACAAACTATAAGACTACAACATGTAAACTAATCAAATATGTAATATCATCCTCTCCTCTGAGAATAAGGTGCAAAATTTGTTAAAATTATGTTTGATTTTATTAGTTATGCCATATCCCTCAGTAATAATAATGTTTGGGATCTTTAAACTTTTCAATCATATAAAGACATAATGCAGGTCTCATAGGTCAATAAATCAAAGATAATTTGCACGGAACAAAGATGTAAAAGGTTGAAATTGTTGCTTGAAAGTTTGTTTTCATCACTCGGTTTATTGACATCGTCAGAAAGGTTTGGCGCATTGCATTGTGGGATGGGGAAGTCCCGTAGACAAATGCACGGAAGTGTTTTTACTTAATTCTGTAAAGCCACTTTGAGTATCTTTATATAAAATTGATGCATCATTATTATTATTATTATTATTATTATTATTATTATTATTATCATCATCAAAATAGCAGCAAAATCAATGGCGGATGTTTATTTTTGGGCTTACACAGAAAGATCTGAATATGACCAAAATTGAAAGTTTTGCACACAGGGAATAATGGGAACAAACTAGAACAAAAATAGTGTGAAGTGAATCACTGTCCTCCTCCTTGTCTGGCAAAGAAACACAAGAAGTCACAGTAACAATGGAGGATAAACACTTCTATGCATCTGATGAAAATATGCTTTATTAGAACTTTTTTTTGTTTGTCTCTAGCAGCTCTAATTCAAAGTAAAATGTATTTCCAAATAACCTGTTTTTATGTAACTGACAATAGCTAGTTACATAAAAATAGGTTGGTTTAGTAATGTTTTTACTATTATCTATTTTTTTGTTTTTGTTTCTGGCCTTCCTGTGATCTAAATCAATTGTTCACAAACCTTTCACAGTCCCGTAGCCCTTAAGATATTTAACCTGAAGCCATGTCCCCCTACTCCTGCACAGTTAAAAAACACAATAATGTAACGACATATACAATGTAGCCCTACAGTGAAATTTGTCTCTGAATTTCACCTGTTTCCTGTTGACGAATAATATATAATTAAATTATAAAAAATCTGTAAGCACACAAGAAAACTATTAATTAGCCTACTGGTGTTTTCAGTGAAAAATAAATCTACCAAACATTTGTTGATTAAACATATATCAGTAATATAACATATTCACCACCCTGAAATGGTGAAATACAACTCTGTACACCTTTAATGAGAAAGGTGAGGTTGAGAGGATGAGCAGAATTCGGCCATGTTTGGCTGAATTTGAGAGAGTCTGAGTCTTAAACAATGTTTAATGTTTTTTAAGCATCTTAAAATGCAATTTACTTCTGAAATACTACTTACCCACCTAACCATGGGTGTATTGTTGGACACAAACCTGAAAACAACAGTTTGAAAATGTGCGCTTCATTCTTCAGTATAAACATATGCAACACAAAGTATAAAAGTACATCAAGCTGTAGACTTTAAACAGTACATGTCATGTCTGCTCCTTTGTCTCAATTCTCTTCGCGACTCAGTTTGTTGTATCTTGTATCGCTCTTCAAAAAGTTGAAACATGGCAGTATTGACTGGAAAAAGTCGAGGGTGAGTTTTGGAGGGGACCAATCACAGCCCTTATGGATTGCGTCGCCGCCACGCACAGTTAGGACTGGACAATACGGACCAAAACTCATATCTCAATATTTTTTCTCAAAATAGCGATATACGATATAAATCTCGATTATTTTAATTCAAATTAGGGCTGGGCGATATGGCCTTTTATAAATACCGCGATATTTTTAGGCCATGTCACGATACACGATATATATCTCGATATTTTGCATTACCCTTGAATTAACACTTTGATGCACAAAATCACACCAGTATGATGATTCTATATGTCTACATTAAAACATTCTTGATCATACTGCATTAATATATGCCAATTTTAAACTTTCATGCAAAAAAGGGGATATCACAACTAAGTCAAAGTTGACATAACTGTATTTATTAAACAGTGAGTGGCTCAAACATAAAATTGTCAACACGTTCTGTGCAAAATTGTCACAGAGACATTTCAAAACAAGACATTAGTGCAGGATGCAACTCACATGGCATTTCAAAACACAAAATTAAAGTGCACTTTTTGTACATAATGCCACTACAATATTTTAAAACAAATAGTGCCCTTTTGTGCATGTTGTCATTAAGATGACATTTCAAAACAACACTAAATTTAAGTGCACCTTTTGTGCATAATGCCACTAAGATATTTAAAAAAAAAAAAAAGTCCGCGAGTTTAACGGTATGGTCATTTTCAACACCGCACAGACTACAAGCTGCGATATATCGAGTATATTCGATATATCGCCCAGCCCTAATTCAAATGAAGTCTAACCAGAAAGACAATTCTGGGTTTAATTTGCTGATGTAAAATGACACACAGGCTCATTTAATAACAAAGTGCATAAAATGAGCAACTTTTGGCTTTTTCTCCTCTAAGGGACAGTACGTGTGAGTGATTTCTGTCGTTTGGCTTGTTGAGAGGAAGGTCTGGGTGAGGATGCACTCTGATATCCATCTAAATGAGGTTTTTATGCTGTTCTGACAAGTAGAGAAAGCAGTGACTCCTAAAATGCGTATTTTAATACAAAATAAGCTATAGAATGTATACATATCAATATAGATGATGTTGTAATTTTTGATTTCACCAAAATAGAAAACTTGATGTATTTTAAATCTCGCGCAGTCATGATTTTAGGGAGGCGCATGTCAGGTTACGGTGTGGGGGTCTACATCCCCATAGAGAGCTACATGTAGCTGCGGCATCAACCTGATGCAGTGGCATATATCAGGTTTAACAGAGGCTAATGTGTAATTTGTGGCAATGCATGTAGTTTCCAATGATTGTCATGCTGTTTTTTGTTTTTTTTTATTCATCTTCATGTACAGCCTATAACAATTTGCGTACCCCACTTTGGGAGCTTAGGACGAGTTTGCATAGTATTCTAATGCCTTGCAAATATTTTGTGGATGTTAACGTCATAAATCTACATGAAGTTAACACACAGCGTGTATAATGAGCTTAACTTAGTGTGATCTGTCATACACACACTGGAGTTTGATATTATTTCCGACACATTGTGCATCTCATGACGACTTTTTAAGGCAATGAGATCTTCTAGCATTTTCAAGTGCTTGATTTGATAATTATCTGTATAACTGAGAATGAAACAGTAAGGAGGAGGAGTGAAATTAGAGATGGAAAGCGATGAGCAGTAAGTTAGAGATGGGAATGAGGCATGACTGGTGACAGAAGAAGAGACGGGCCTAAAATAGTGCCAGGAACGCATCATCAAGGATGACGAGTGGCGAGAAAAGCTGCTGAAGAGGAAGTTAAAGTCAACAGCTGGAAATGTGCAATGAAGCATAGCAGGTTTTTATGTGATGGACAAGTAGTGGTTAGAACATCAGGAAGTATACGTCTCTATAGGTGTGTCATGTCACACTGTTACAGTAAATGGTAAATGGACTTGATTTTATATAGCGCTTTATCCCCACACTGAAGCAGTCTCAAAGCGCTTTACATATCAGCTTATTCACTCTCACCACTGGGAGCAACTTAGGGTTCAGTGTCTTGCCCAAGGACACTTCGACACATAGTCAGGTACTGGGATCGAACCCCCAACCTCTCGATCAGAAGACGACCCACTACCACCTGAGCCACGGTCGCCCCGCCCAGTATGAAGTGGCATGAGTCAGCGTCAAGGGCTCATTACACATTTCCATTTACTGCACAGTAGATTACAGGCTTGATTAGCCGCTACCATTCATGGACTAGTATACAGACCAGGGTTGGGGTCAATTACATTTGTCAGTTGCAATTACGTTTTCAATTACCCATGTTCAATTACAATTCAGTAATAATAACCTAATAAAAGGTATCCATTCTCCTGTGTTAGATTTCTGTTAGCATCTCTTATGAAAACAGGTCATAAATCAGCTGTAAAATACATTAAAAACAAATATCGCCCCATCCCCACTTGCCCGTTTGCGCCATCTACCCTCTCGAGTGGCCCGCCATGCGGACGGGCCCGGCTCACACCGGACAGGCCTCCTACATGTTCACTTCACCCCACTCCCAGCTGGTCTGGCTCACTCACAAAATGCACCACACATCCATACCCAACCCTTGGGGGGCTGGATGGTCGGGCTGGGGGTGGAGGGGGCCGCCACCTGCGTTACCATGTAGTGGCGTGGGGGCGGCACTCCCACCTCTAGTTGCCCTACTAATCCCTCCAATTTTAATCACATCTCAACATGCCACCCCCCAAAGGGTGTATCATCATTTAAACCCTCCGGCCTATTACACCACATACACATAAATCCACAGAGGCTGAATGGGGAGCACCGCTCCCCTCCATCCCCCTTCTTTTAATTACACCCCATACATTCACCAAACACACACATTCACACAGGGGATCGGGAAGTGCCTCTCCATTGGGGAATGGAGAGGCACCATAACAGGGTGGTGGGTTGGTACACATATTTGGGCCTCTCCGGTGGGGGCCTGGCCCCTCTGTTGGTGGCTGGGCCACTGCATAGAGTAAAAGTACATCAGGATGGTGCGGTCGGGCGTGGCGGTGGGTCTCAGGGGGGCTTTGCCGGGGTCTCTCCTTGCGGGGTCTTTCCGGGCGGTGTCGGCCTGGTGGGGCGCGGGGGTGCCTCTCCCCCTTGGGTGTGGCTTGGTGCTTGTTTCGTCTCCTGGTGGCCTTGGGGGCGGGCCCCGCGGTGCCTGGGGGTTGGGATCGGTGGCGTGGTGCGCTGGGTCCTTGGCTCCTTGGGGCCTTCTCGGGTGTGTATGGGGGGGCAATGGCTGCCTCTCGGCTTGGGATCTTGGGGACGTTCGGGGGGCTGCTTGGCCGTGGGGTGGTCGCCGGGGGCCCCTAGATTTCCCGCTCTTTCTGCTGGCCCGACTGCTTCTTCGGGCCCGGGGGCGGCTCATGGGTTTTGCAGTAGCGGTTCTTGGAATTACATTTGTCATGGACGCACTGGCCTCGGGCTGTGGGATAACACTCACACTGGGCTCAACCATAGACACGTTGTTCCCAAATACCTGTTTTATGTAACTTCCACTCACTTCCTCCTCTGCTCACAGCCACCACCATTATTCCTAAGCTGCACACTGGTCACCAAACTGGCTTGATAACACAACAATAAGCACAATATACACAACCACAATTTCACATCGCATCACTTGAAACTTATTGACTACTCCCCACCCATTCGTTTTCCTATCTTGTATCCCTCCTCCCTGTTAACTCCCCCCCCCACCCCACCCCCCTCACCCTGGTGTAACACTGCCCTCTCTTTTTTACATCCTCCCTTTAATAAAGTATTTACCCTTCCCTAGGGAGGGCTGGTGATGGTCACAATTATGCAATGAAATAAATTCATTTATTTAATTGCAATAATAAAATATGCATTGCTGTTAAAAGATTGCACTTCTTGTAGTGTTAACCTTCAACAGCATGTGCAGACAAGGTAAGAAAAAAAAAAAAACAAAAAAAACAAAACAAATATCTATCATCTAATTTATTTCCTGTCTATTGGTTCGGCTTCCTAATCAATGAAAATATAGGTTTTATTAGTTTTTGGTGTGAGCGTCTGAGCCTTTTCTGTGTCACTGTACCCCTCGATTTAGACTTTTTAAATGGTGAAATGTGGGAAAGCTTAATATGAAACATATTTTAACGACGTGTGTAGAACCATACATAGAACTGTAACACGGCTCCCCAGTTTTGGGCTAATTTATAATTGACATTTTTTATAGAATGTCCCTAATTACAATTACAAAGTCAATTATATGAACTTGATTAAGATTTAATTCCGATTACGATGGCGACAGATTTTTTAAATTACAATTGCAATGATTATTATGGCATTATGTAATTAATTATCCATTACGCAATTACAAATCCAATTGACCCCAACCCTGATACAGACACAGCCAGCAGATGCCAAGCAGGAAAAAAGTAATTTAAAACCTATGATATGTCAATATTTGTTGACTCAAAGTGTACCTGACTGAATTTATAAAATTTATAAAATGTTCTCTAATTCTCCTTAATGTAGGATCTTTGTGTCTTTTTATGGACTGTTCTCCCATTACGCATTATTTCTTTGGCTGAAGTGTACAAGTTACAGTGAAGAAAATAAGTATTTGAACACCCTGCTTTTTTGCAAGTTCTCCCACTTAGAAATCATGGAGGGGTCTGGAATTTTCATGGAAAGTGCATGTCCACTGTATGAGAGATAACCTAAAAAGAAAAATCCAGAAATCACAATCTATGATTTTTTAACAATTTATTCGTGTGATACAGCTGAAAATAAGTATTTGAACACCAACGTTAATATTTGGTAGAGTAGCCTTTGTTTGCAATTACAGAGGTCAAACGTTTCCTGTAGTTCTTCACCAGGTTTGCACAGACTGCAGGAGGGATTTTGGCCCACTCCTCCACACAGATCTTCTCTAGATCAGTCAGCTTTCTGGGCTGTCGCTGAGTAACACAGACTTTCAGCTCCCTCCAAAGATTTTCAATTGGATTTAGGTCTGGAGACTGGCTAGGCCACTCCAGAACCTTGATATGCTTCTTACGAAGCCACTCCTTGGTTTTCTTGGCTGTGTGCTTTGGGTCATTGTCATGTTGGAAGATCCAGCCACGACTCATCTTCAATGATCTGACTGAGGGAAGGAGGTTTTTGGCCAATATCTCACAATACATGGCTGCAGTCATCCTCTCCTTAATACAGTACAGTCGTCCTGTCCCATGAGCAGAAAAACACCCCTAAAGCATGATGCTACCACCCCCATGTTTCACAGTAGGGATGGTGTTCTTGGGATGGTACGCATCATTCTTCTTCCTCCAAACACGCATAGTGGAATTATGACCAAAAAGGTCAATCTTGGTCTCATCTGACTACAAAACTTTCTCCCATGACTCCTCTGGATCATCCAAATGGTCATTGGCAAACTTAAGACGGGCCTTAACATGTGCTGGTTTAAGCAGGGGAACCTTCCGTGCCATGCATGATTTCAAACTATGACGTCTTAGTGTATTACCAACAGTGACCATGGAAACAGTGGTCCCAGCTCCTGCCATGTAGTCCTGGGCTGATTCCTCACCTTTCTTAGCATCATTGAGACCCCACGAGGTGATATCTTGCATGGGGCTCCACTCCGATTGAGATTGTCCGTCATGTTTAGCTTTTTCCATTTTCTAATGATTGCTCCAACAGTGGACCTTTTTTCACCAAGCTGCTTTGAAATTTCTCCGTAGCCCTTTCCAGCCTTGTGGAGTTGTACAATTTTGTCTCTGGTGTCTTTGGACAGCTCTTTGCTCTTAGCCATGCTGACTGTTTGGGTCTTACTGATTGTATGGGGTGGACAGGTGTCTTTATGCAGCTAACGACCTCACACAGGTGCATCTGATTCAGGATAATACAGTGGAGTGGAGGAGGACTTTTAAAGGCGGACTAACAGGTCTTTGAGGGTCAGAATTCTAGCTGATAGACAGGTGTTCAAATACTTATTTTCAGCTGTATCACACGAATACATTGTTAAAAAATCATAGATTGTGATTTCTGGATTTTTCTTTTTAGGTTATCTCTCATACAGTGGACATGCACCTTCCATGAAAATTCCAGCAAAATAGCAGGGTGTTCAAATACTTATTTTCTTCACTGTATATATATACATACATACTTAATTATTATTGTTTATATTTCATTTTTTATTTGTTTTTTTTTTTTCTTTAATTTTGTTAACATACATATGTATAGATATACATACACATAGAATAGATATATACACACACACACACACACACACACACACACACACACACACACACACACACACACACACACACATTTTATCTTTTAAATAGTGCTACCTTAACTACACCATGAGTGGAGAATTATCCTTTCAATATTAACTCATAAATCACCTTTGTTTTTTTTTTTTTTTTCTTTTCTTTTTTTTTTAATTTTTTTTATATGTTTTATTTTTTTATTCTTAGTAGAGCCAGGGGGTGATGTTAGAATCCTTAAATAGTTGGCCATCAATGTAAAGCTTGTCTACGACCAGTTTGGAATTACGGCCTCTCTGTCGGTTTTCTTTGAAGATAGGATATAAGGTTTTTCGGCGTTCATTTATTTCTCGAGGGAATTGATCATTCATGCCGAATTGCGTACCTTTAAGTTCCCTACCTTTACTTTTAACCTGGATTTTCTGTTGAAAGTGTTCAAATTTGGCAATGATAGGGCGTGGGTGGTTACCTCTGCGTGGACCGAGACGATGGACATGGTGAAAGGTGATGTTTTTCACGGTTTCTGCTGGGATTTTAAGCGCAGACGACATGAAGTTTTTTCAGCAGAGCCTCTGGGTCGTCATTGGGGGTTTCTGGAATACCTGAGAGTATTACGTTCTCTCGCATACTGCGAGATTGGATATCCAGGACTGTCTCTTTAAGAAGCTTGTTTTCATTTTTCAGCTCTTTTACCTCCGTGGTCACCGCAGATAGAGCCAAATGATGTCTTGATTGACTTTCTGTAAGTCCTGAATTTGTTGGTATGCAAATTCCAGGCTGGTTTTCATTTCCTGAAAATCTTGGTGCAGCAAGTCGACCACACCCAGCCTCTTATTGATGGATTTTAGGACCTCGGTGTGGGATTCTGCCTCCAGATCTGACGTGTCTGTTGATGTTGATTCATTTTTTCGGCGTTTAGCGGACTTACCTGATGTGCTTGAGGCTTTCGGTCCGAATTCCATTACGTACTCGGCGTAACATCGGTCGATGAAGTCTTCGAGGTCCTCCACTCTGGCTGGTGAGAGGGCGCGTGGTCGGCTCTCGTTTGTGGCGTGGATTTAACGGTAAGAAGTGTTAATATGTGCAAATAAACAAAGTTGGTATGCTAGTCAAGGCAGCGAGCCGCCATGTTGAATTTTCACAGACTGTCACGTGACTCTCAGAACATCTTGCGTGACTTACCGTGACTTACCTCTGCCCTCACTGCAAAGCTCCTCCACTTTTTATCTAAACATGATGGTGCCGCAGATGGCTGCCTCGGTGTGTTGGTGTGTTTGTTCTTCGCACCAACTGCCAGGTTGAATTCTTTGTGCTGTTTTTAAACTGTACTTGGTGAAGAAAATCCATTCTGATTCTGAGTTCTTTAGTTATTTGATAAAAAGCTATATTGGTATTCATGTCATGGTTTTTGTGCGTGGGTTACGCTGCATAAGTTGACTTATGTACCTAATGGAGCTTTAACGTCCTTTATTTGACTGGCATCAGTGTTGCATGTGGTGAATGTGTGTTGTGGGAAAAGCTTTACATCCAGACCCTCCTTGTGTACTTCTGCATACATACTGAGCAAAAATAATCACTAAGCGCCATAGTTTCCCCTTTCCCTTCTTCCATCTTTGACCCAGTGAAACATCCCATAATCCACCTCATCATTATCATGCCAACGGTGCCGTCACTTCCAACAGATCTTTGCATCTCCTCGACCTCCTCAGTAACCCTGAGCGTGACCTGAAGTTGAACCTGCAGCCCTTTTCCCACTTGGATCAATAGTGAGATCTGAGAGGCTCCACAAATGTGCCTAAATCCTGCTGCGGCACCTTTGGCTGCATACTGATGTGTAAATGTGAGCCAGGAGAGAGGAAGCCAGGGAGAGAAACAGCTTTGATAACTCAATAGAGCCAGACTCCCCTGACACTACCTTTGGAGTGTTTGTGTGTAAAGTAAGTGTGAGCACATGTAGCCCCATAGTACGCACTCATGTTGCACATTCTTGTGTGTGTCGTTGTGTGTGTTCTCTTTTCCTTCACTATTTTTTTACATTTAGGATCACTTAACAACACTTCAAACCCAAATACATTTGTTTTCAGCAGGTTTTGGGCTTTAGTTACTATTTGTTTGACTGTTTTTGGGATGAGCCATTTTTTTTTTCAAGATTTTAACTTGGAAAAAATACACAATGCAACTGTAGGATGTTTAAAGCTAAAATATACATTTATGAAGCCTAGATTATGAGTGTGGAACCAGTGTTTATTTTGGGCCGGATCAAGCGCAAGATCCGGCACTTCCCAGATTTTAACTGGCACTTATTTGATTGGATCCAGTACCTCATTTTTGTTTTATTTTTATTATTTTTTTTACAGCATCTTATTTGCTTTTAGGTGTTTTGATTACATTTTTAAGCATTATATTTGGACAGCTGCATCTTTTATTGAGTTGAAATCACTGGAAATGTCATTGTACAAACAATTTTGAATGTAAAAACTGAGCATGAGTGAGGAAGAGAGGGGAAAGTTAGACCACGCCCCCACGCTACGTCTGAAGTGTGATTTTCCACAAAAATTGTGTCTTGTCAGCTTGGACGATGGTAGAAAATGGCTAAAAAAAATAGCAGTTGGATTTAAAGAGGTTTTTTAGGACAATAAGTGAAGCTAAGCCTGAGGTAAAGAAGTCCAGTGTTGTTTCTGTGGAAATCATGGAGGAGAGCAGCAACAGAACAGCAGTTGACGTAGCAAATAGCAGCACCTGTAGCAACGATGCTAATGCACGAGAACCTGCCTCCATCAGACAGGAAACGGGAGCAGAACTATCCAGGGGACACGAGGAGGACTCGGGGACAGAGAGAAGAGAAGGAGACCATGGGGAACGTTCTATAGAGACATTAGAACAGCGGCTCAGTTCAAAGTTAAGATGAGCTGCTACTCTAGGTTTATGTAAGACAAGTCAGGCCTCAGCTGTGAAATATGAAAAAAAAGTTGTGAGGATACAAAGTTCTGCATGGCTGAAAAGGTAAGCACATGTTTTATTTTAATTTTCTGCTGTGCTGTTGATTTATTCGAGGAGTTATGGCCTTATGTTATGGTGTAAAAGTGTGTAAATATTTTGTGTTTGTGGGTTTTTGTGTTCTGAAAGTTTAGTGGTCATTGTCGCTAAATTAGCGGTGATGTTGTGCTGTCCTTGGTGCTGAAACATGGCAGATGTGACAACTGTCATTCAGAGAGAGAGAGAGGGATGTGCTCCGTAACGGACGATCATTATTTTATTAAACATTTAGGTTAATTGGTTGTTTGTGTTCACGTGATATTATTGGCCCATTTAGTTAGCAAAAGGCACTTTAAAAATGTTTATTCCGTGACATTTTTATCTCTATGCAAGAACAACACCCGGAGTTTGTTGATTTACAAATGAAGCTGGTTTTGGGGTTTAGTTACTATTTGACTGTTTTTAGGAGGATGTTAGTTGTAATTGTAGGATGTTTAAATTACATTTTTAGAACCTAGTTTATAGGAGTAAAACAATTTGTTTTAGCAACGATTTGTTGTTGCCAATTTGATTCATGGACGATACTGGTTAATTTAGAACAATTCAATCCGAAATGATAGTGACTTTTTATCCAAAATAATAATGTAACCAGTGTGATTGAAATAAATACCTGAATACTGGACATAGTACAGGTGAGCTTTCATATATCCCTGATGTTTCTTGTAAGGGAATCATCTATAAATTAATTATGAACATAAACAAGTAAACAACATTTAATGGCAAATGCATTCACTTGTCATTTTATTTCAATAAAGCCCAACCAACAATTCAGTTTAAATTTATTATGCAACTGAATTGAACATGGAAAATTAGAGACGTAATTGTAATTGAAATATGTAATTGATCTCAACACTGATATTGGCTGTGTATACGTCAGCTTTTGATTTGATACATGATCCGATTGATTTCAATATGTTAACTTTTTTTTTTTTTTTTTTTACTTTTTTACATCATAGGCCCTAGCATGTTTTTATATGTCTGTAAATAAAATCCTTGATAAGTAAATATCTCTAAAAAGTCCAAAGTAAAAAAAAAAAATGGTGTTCATTTCATTAAAATACATTTTAATTTAACAAATATTGCTGAAACATGTGCAGGGTTTGGAGTTTATATCTTAGTTGTTTGATAGAAGTCTGGGCCACAGCATGCTCACATTTGTCCTCCTAATAAAAACATGTCATAAAAATATGGAGAGCTCTGCAAACATGACTCGTTTGTTCACTTGAACCAAAGGAATAACTTGTACATTTCAGCCTTTTCGCTTGAATAATTTATACATGAATAATGGGACAATTATTCAATAAAGTGGAGATATATGGGTTCAATTTTGTTCCACGTCACAGTCGTACCCTTTTTATTTTCTAAATCCCTGATTTAAAGAATGTCAACAGCAACTCCCTGAATAGTTGAAGAACTTCTCCACTGGTCATAAACCACATCTAACATCAGTGTGTTAAAGAACTCTTCTTTTATCCACATGTTGTTGTGACTTTGAGTTAGAAATGACCAGAGGTGTAGAAAGTCCTGATACTTGGTTGAAATTGTACTCAAGTACAAGTAAGTCATGCATAAAATATTAAGTAAAAAATAGCTGAATTAAATAGTACTCAAAGTAAACGTTACTAATTACGTTCACCCCCATCTTTATTTGTGGTAATAAATCTTGGTTCCCTTGCATACAGTAAACATCTCATGTATAAACCTAAATTATTTTCCACTAAGGCATTTGTATAAAATAAAAGGTTTGTCAAATTGACCAATGAATTCAATTTAAAATTAAAATTAAATGTATAGCTACATTTATTAACTCTAGAACAGTGCCATGTTGGTTAACAATTGGTTATATACTTCCAGACTCATAAAACATACAAGTTTTGTTTAGAATATATCATCTATAGATGAAATCGGACCTCCACTACTTCAGGGCTCAATACGAGAAAGAACAAATGGCTTGTGTATTGTTGCTGTTGTTTTTTTGTGTTTTCTTATTTTTGTTGGCATTTTGGATGTTTTAATTTGCTTTTTATGTATACTTGTAGTCATCTTGTGTGTTTTAGGACTCATTTTGTGTATTTTTGTAGTTTTTTTGTTTGTTTTTGAATTCATTTTTGTCTATCAATGTTGTCATTTTGTGTATTTTTCTGTTATTTTTGCAGATATTTGTAAGTTAAAATTAGCTCAAATAAATAGTACTTACAGTAAAAGTTACAAGTTAAGTTCACCCCCACATTTATTATTGGTAATAAATCTTGGTTTCCTTACATACAGTAAACATCTCATGTATAAACTTAAAAAGGAAGAGACCCAATCTACCACAATTGGAACTTCATTTATATACATTATATGTATATAATATATTGCATTATGATACTGTTGACTTTTTTATGTTTTAATGCCAATATGTCAGAAAGATGCAGCCATGTTGATCATTTAAATGATACTAATTTACTCAGTAATGGTTGGGTGTAGAAATGTAACAAATTACTTTACTTTTTTTAAAGAGTACTTAAGTACATACAAGTAAAATTAGTGATTTAGAAATATAGTCATAAAAGTTGAAGTATCCATAAAAACAACTCAATTACAGTCACGTGAGTACTTGTAATCCATTACTTTCACCTCTTGAAAATGAGTCTCTCCTCACACTCGTTCTCTCATTCTTTAAGAATTGTCATAATAATAGTCATCGACTGTATAACAATTTCACTCAACCAAAAGAACACACTCTTCCAAATAGTTATTTTAAAATTCTAACCTTTTGACAGTTTTATGAATAATTTATTTAATCAAATTTTTTTTGTATAAAACTATTTGAAAAAGGAATAGTTTGTGTGCAAGTTTTTCTGATTTTTTTAAAATGCATTAATTTCAGTCTTTTTGTCCAGACTAGTTTCTTTTTTGCTGATTTATTTCCCCCCAATAACAAACCATAAATTAAATCTGATTTTGCATCTACTTCATCTTGTGTTTGTGTCATATTAGTCCACATGTATGCAGAGGAAACTCAATTACAAGTACTTACATTACTGTAATTCTGTTGCTTTTAAGGGTACTTGTACTTTTTTGAGTTTACTCTATTTCTAAATCAGTAATTGGACTAAAGAAAAAAAAAAAAGAAGTAATTTGTTACATTTCTACACCAAACGTTACTGAGTAAATAGTTGTTTTTGAGGCTGACAGTAACGATGCAGGACCTTATCCGTTAACCGTTAACTCCTTTTGTCTAATTCTTGCAAATAAACTATCAAAACGTTCAGAAAGTTTCCAAGATTTATGCTTGTACTTTTATAATTGTGCAACTGCATTGACTTTTCATCTGATCTCATTTTTAAAGTGGAGTTGCTCCAGTTTTTACCTTAAAATCATTGCAAACAAATTGTCGTAACTTTTTCAAACTGTTTCACCCCCATTTAATCTTTTTTCAACAATTTTCATCTTTCTTCAACATTTTATTTTATTTTTTTTCCTTTATTTAGATTCTTTCAGGTTTCCTCCGGGTACTTCGGCTTCCTCCCACAATCCAAAATCATGACTGACAGGTTGAGTGGAGTTTCTAAATTGCTCGTAGGAGTGAATGTGAGTGTGAGTGGTTGTCTCTGTGTGTGTTGCGCCCTCCGCTCCAACAGTGTGGGAGAGGTAAGGGGGTAGCTTTCTTAACCTGTCACATGTGTGTGTGTATGTTGCCCTGCGATGGATTGGCGCAACGTACCCCCGCCTTGCACCCCGTGTGAGCCGAAGATAGGCACCGGCAGACCCCCACCACTCTGAAAAACAGGAACAAGTGGGTCTGCCAGGCTAATGCAGTGTTCAGTGACGTGGGCCAGCACCTACATCCTCACTTGCATTTTCTTCAGGAAATACAATTATTCTAGTTGTATATGTCACACACATTGGTTTATATATTTAATTATATTTTTTCTATTTTCTAATGCCATAAATCTTTTACTTGAGTATGATATATCAGTACATTTTACACCTCTGCATGTACTGTATGTTCCACAGGTGAGTTTGCTCTCATATCTGCATTAGAGGGTTGTTGTTTTTTTCCCACTGCATACTGTATGTTTGTGTCATCCATATGCCCCCAGAAGGTAGAAGTCCTCTTTATTGATTAATAAAAGACGTTTTTATTATTCATCATCGTTTGTCATGTGCCCTCCTTATCTGTCTGTGCAGCTGAGTGCTGGTGTTATGAACACAGTGGTGAAGGGCACCTTCAACGTGACACTAAACAACCCACTGAGACGCTTGGCTGCTGAGCCTCTAACTGCACAGAGGAGCTTTAAGGCTGTTTCACCTGAACCCGTCCTCAGCACCAGTGCTTCTTAGATCTCTTACTGGGTCAGAGTTTACAGGCTAAAGTTGAGCTGCAGGCTAAAAGGTCAGTCATTTCAGTTTATATCCCAGGCAAAGCGGATGTGTCATGAACATTTATGGTTATATCCATTTTTCTTGAATATATAATAGATCATGAGCAAGCTTATTTTAAATTATTTAACTGGGTTTATTATTTTTTGCAGAACAGGAATATGCAGATTGTTCACCTTTTAAAATAATAATCTGGATGTGTTTGAGAAGGATTTACCATCAAAATGCACCGCTGCTGTTTACAGGCTTTATTTTTTTGCATCATATTAATGCAGAGATGGGCAACTTTAGAATAACGACCAATCTAAGCATTAATACGGGACAGATTAAAGGTATTTTTTATTTCTGCTGTTGTTTTGTGTGTTTTTGAAGTCATTGGCCCTCATTTATCAACCTTGCGTGAAAATTGGTGTAAATCTGAGTGCGAAGGTGTGATTTATGAAACATTGATCCGACCAATCCCAGCGTACAAATGATCGGGTGTTGATAGATAAGTAGTTAACATGTTACGCCCTCCTGTTTTCGAGGCCCCGCCCATTGAGACCAATCTAGAATAAACACAATTTCAAGATGAAAATCGGCATCTTTACATCTGAGGTGGAGCAAAACAAAGATGATTTTTGAACGTGTGACAACTGGACTTAAAGGAGCTCATTTAAACGCTCTGTGGAAGAGGATGAGCTACTGAGCAGGTGAGGTCTGCCCCCCTGTGTGCGCTGAGAACGACACGGATATGATATTCATATCAGCCTCAGTGTGCAAGCAGAGGCAATAAATATCACATTAACGACCTTGAAAAAAGCCTTAAAAAATACTAAATGTTGTAATTTCCATGTTTTTTATGCCTTCATTCAATTTCACCTATATTTCATCACATTACTGGTCAATTAATGCAGCAGATTTGTAAAAATGTATGGAAATATTTACATTTATTTATTTATTTATTTCTCATTCTCAAGACAGGACACAGCAGCTGTGTGTGTGTGCGTGTGCGTGTGCGTGTGTGTGTGTGTACTTGGTGACCCTGTACACTCCTGTTTGGTAGCAGAATTTACCACCGGGGTTATACACTATACCGTAAAAGAAAAACCAAAAAAGTTTTTTCAGTAATAACGTTAGATTTTGTAAAATCATTCTATTATGTTTAATTTTTAATAGTCTGTTTAGATCTGAATGTGTGACTGCTTATGCTTAAATGACACCTGAGGTTTGTGTAATACTTTATTTTCAGTCTCAGTCAGATTTTTATGTTTCTGTTTTTGTTGAACCACAAGATCTCATTGTAGCGTACGCTCATGTCATAATTGATAAATACAGAAGCTTGCGTGTATTTAGTGGAACGCACGTCATACGCTCAGATTTTAACGTATGAACGGTTGATGAATGAGGGCCAATATGTGTATTTTTATTTTTTGTTTTGTGTGTTATGAGTCATTTATTGTATTTTTGGTGTCATTTTTGTTGCATATCTTTGTAGTTGTCGTGTGTTATTGTGTGTAATTCTAAGTATTTTTGTTGTCAATTCTGTGTATTTTTGTTACCTTTTGTGTCTTTTTCTGTAATTATGCGTGTTTGTCTTTGAGTTTGTGTGTTATGAGTCATTTTGTATGCTTTTTGGAGGATTTTTTTAAAATAATTTTGTGTTTTTTTTTTTGTCTTTTTCTGTAATCGTTTGTGTTTGCCTTTGGGGCCACAAAAAATTTAACTAAGGGCCACATGTGGCACCCGAGCCGCCAGTTTCCCGTGTCTGCTTTAAAGCATCTCAAATGTAATCTTTAGTTCCTATAGTGGAAATTACCTTTCCAACTACTCACATATAACCTGTTTTTTTGTAAGTTAAATGTGACAAACAAATATTTGGACCTAAAAACCGTGTTTGCTTCATGCACTTGTTTGAAGGAGGTTTTGTGCTCTCTCCTCAGGGTCTAACGCTGAGATGCCTTTGATGTACGTGTCCTCCTGTCTGATGTCCTGAAAACCTGATTTCTGTAAACAAACTCGTCTGCTCATCAATAAACTAATATTCGCTGAGAATTTGAAGCACTGAAAGTAAGAAGAAAAAAAATAATAATATTTTTTATTAAAGTTGAATATGTATGGTGTGAAACAGTCTTTCTCAAATGGAGGTACGCAATTGCACTATAGGGGGTACTCAAGAGAGAGAAAAAGAGAGAGAGGATAATTAACAAATGAAAACATTTAAAATGTGAGGTTTTATAATGTTTATTTTTAGTTAAAAAATGATAATCATACTAAATATTACCAGCAATTAATAGAACAACAACAGAAACAAACAAAAGAAAAGAAAAATATACTGAATAATAAAAAGAACAAACAACAACAAAATACACAAAATGACACCAAAAACACACTAGAAAAAAAATACTTACTGTACTATTACCAGCAACACACAAAACGACAACATAGACACACTAAATGACAGAAACATACACAAGATCAGTACAAAATACACAAAAACATACAAAACGATACAAGAAACAACCAAAAACACACACAGAGAGAGAATAATTTAAATAATACCAACAACACACAGAAACAACAACAAAAACACACAAAATATAACAAAAATATACTGAATAATAACAAAAACAAGAACAAAATATACAAAATGACACCAAAAACACATGCTAAGAGAGAAAAATATTTACCATTACCAGCAACACACAAAACGACAACAGACACACTAAATGAGAGAAAAATACATAAGTTCACTACAAAATACACAAAAACAACAGAGAAACATTTAAAACTGCATGAGAAACAATCAAACGACACTAAAAACACACGGAGAGAGAATAATTTAAATAATACCAATGACACACAAAAACAACAACAAAAACACACAAAATAAGAGAGAAATATACTGAATAATAAAAAGAAGAGACAAACAACAACAAAATACACAGAATGACCCAGAAAACACTAAATGATGATGAAAATGATCTTGATTAGAACACAAACTAAAAAAAAAAACTATAGAAATAAATCAATTCAGGAGACACTGAACACTGTTTAATTTCACTTATTTACAAAATGAGATTATTTAAAATGTGTGTTATCACTCAGTCATTCCATCATTATGATCTATAGTCGTTTTTTCACAGAATTGGGACAAACTTGACCCTAAACAGTTTGAGAACCACTCATGTAAAAAATGTCGTGTCTACTGATGCACAACATCAGGAATGTTCTGGTAAACACTGAAGATTGCATAGACCAATCCTGAGTGTGCCTCTGGTGCTTAAGGCATCATGATTTATTAATTGTTCATGAACTACTTAATCACACAAGAAAACAATGTATCACTACGCACTGTTGCTTAGCATCGATATACAATGAAAATGAATTATGTCTGTCAGTGAAGACCAACAACGAAGCAACACAAAATACATTATTCTTATCTATCGTTAGATGGAAATCCACAAAGATTGATAACGACAGTATTTCCAAAGTGTCACGCATGTGATTGTTTTGTAATGACTATTACCTTGACTATAACTCAGTATTTGAGGGTTTAAATATGTGTGAGAAGCAGAGGTGTAAAGACAACTGATGTATCCTACTCAAGTAGAAGTACGTGATTGAAATTATACTCAAGTACAAGTACAAGTAAGTCATTCACCCCCATGTTTATTTCTTGCCACGGTTCCCTTGCAAACAGTAAACATCTCATGTATAAACTTAAGAGACCAAATGTTGCACAATTTCACCTTAAAGCAGAACTAAGTAACTTTTTCACCTTATTAAATCCTCCTCATAGTCCCTCTGAGGGTAATACAAGTGTTTATGGGGTGATTGGGGGTCTTTTATCCCCCCCACTGTCTCTGGTCAGGAAACAGATCTTGCAACTTTCCCAGTCTCACAGCTCTGTTCTTGTTGTCGTGACAACACGTACCGCTTTACAACAGCCCAATACACACTAAAGGTGTGTTCACACCGAACGCGACTGTAGCGACTGCAGTCGCTTCAATCGCCTGTGATGAGTCGCTTGAACACAGAGTTGCTTTTTTGGTCACTTCTTCACTTCAGTGATGTCATTACCAGGGAACGTGTATGCGTGTGTGTGCGTGATCACTTCACTTATCATAAACAGAGCCGTTTTTACAGTATAAATGATCAACTTACTGAGTTACTAAAGGATGAGTTCATTCAGAATGTAGACTTATTCAAGATGAACTGCTTTCATTTTGTACGTTTAGGAATCCTCCCGTCTCACTGTAGCAGAGGGAGGGGCTGCTGCCTCGGGGGTGTGTAGTGTTTACGACAGTGACATAACCAAAAGAGACCTTTAGGAGGAGCGCTAAGCAGTGGGGTGGCAGTCACCCAGTGGTATCTGTCATTGTGCCCTTGGGCAAGGCACTTCACCTACATTGCCTAGTATGAATGTAGTGTGTGAGTGAGTGTTGGTGGTGGTCGGAGGGGCCGATGGCACACTTTGGCAGCCTCGCTTCCGTCAGTCTGCCCCAGGGCAGCTGTGGCTACAATAGTAGTTTACCACCACTAAGTGTGGCGTGAAAGAATAATGCCTTAATTCTGTAAAGCGACTTTGAGTGTCTATCATAAAGCGCTATATAAAACTGATGCATTATTATTATTATTATTAAACTTTCAGTTTTAGGGTTAATTGGTTTCTAATTTGGAGTCAACATTCTTCACTCTCACAGTTAGTTTCCTCATAAACATATGTATTTACTTATTTTTATGTACTTTTTGTAACATATTTGGGTTTGTTCACTGTAAAGTCCTCTGTCTCAGATACACACTCCTCTATGTCACTTTCACTGTGAAAGAGCTGTTCCAAAACCTCATTGACACTAAACCTTTTCCTAGAGAGCATTTTCTAGAGAGAGAGAGAGAGAGAGAGAGAGAGAGAGCAGATTATAATATACACAGAGTTTTCCACAGTTAAAACAACCTGGAGTCAAATTGGCCCCAGAGGAACACCAATGTGTCTAATATGCGTTCGGCACATTAAAAAAAATATATAATCATGATCATTTTAATGCTTAATGTACCCATCAAATTAGGAAAAGTCATAAAAGATGAAGTCAGCTATTGTTTTTTGGAATGATAAACATTGAACGGGGTCAAATTGACCCCAAGGGTTATAGGAGGGTTATATATATATTTTTTTTTTTAGATTGTGTAGTACATGTTGAGTAGAGTTCTGACTGTAGTGGAGATTTCAGTGGTACACCAGGATAGAGAGGCGCTGAGCAGATGCAACATGAAATATTAAATGTACAACGCTGTGCTGCTTTGAAACACTTGTAAAACAGAAACAAGCTAGAAACTCAGGAGAGCTGCAGAGTATAGAGTTTTGTGGAAGTCTCGTGGAGGAAAGCATTCTTTTATGGAGTATTTTGGAAATGCTGCTGCTTTATGTAACAATAGTTATAAAAAGAAGGGAATCGACACATCTAAACTTTTTTATTTAGGTAGTCTGATGATTTGGAACCAAACCATGAAAGCACTCGCAGCCAAAGTAAAAGGTTTCCTCACACAATCTGTAAATATCTAAGAAGTATTTTTATTGGCACAATTGGCACTGGCCTTAGTGCACATATATATATATATATATATATATATATATATATATATAAGTACTTCTCATTACATTATCACAATATTAGAATTATATTAATTAAGGGGGTAACCATTCCTCCATTTGATCGATGAATTGATTTATATTTCAAAAGTCCAACAACATCGATCTGTGCTCGGCTAGTTATCCTTCCTGATGAAAGTAGTCCGTCTAAAATCGCTTTAAAAGGTAATCAATCGATTGTATTGATAAAAGAAATAACGCATTGGATTTAAGCTCAGTAGACTTTATATAGATGTGTTTTTAAAGCTCTTTTAATATTAAAGACGTTACTGTCTGTGACGTCATGGCCACGCCCCCAGCAGAAAACAAATAAAACAGAGCAGTGAGTGAGAAAAGGATCAATAATCCACCTTTGGGTCCAGTGTATGGAAACACTTTGTCTTTAACACAGACGTAGATATTCTAAAGCTGTGGTTCACTGTGTCCACCGTCCATCACCAGGCCCTTCAGCAGCAGCACATGTAGCGTTAGCTCGTTAGCATTAGCTCTGCAGAAGTTTTATGATAACCATCAAGTTAAAAGGAAAAGTATCAGTTTTATCCACTGCTCATTTAACCTGCACAGAACTTGCACTTCATTTTTTACAATAATATTGTATTATTTTTATGTTAAAAAAAAACAAATATGAAGAATCAGGTAAACCTAATATGTATTTTTATTGATATCGTATTGAGTATTGAAAAGTTAACATCCTGTTCATTTCAACTGAAGTGTTGGTTGGACTTTATTCAAATAAAATGTGAATATATTTACTATTAAATGTTGTTTACTTGTTTGTTTATGTCCATAATTAATTCATAGATTATTCCCTTACAAGAAACAACAGTCATCTATGAAATCTCACCTGTACTGTTCAGTATTTTTCACTCACACTGGTCACATTATTATTTTGGATAAAAAGTTACTGAATCGATTTGAAGTCACTGAATCATTACAGATAGAATTGTTCTATATTAACCAATATCATTCATGAACTGAATCAGCAACAACGAATCGTGATTCAAATCAAATTGTTGCTTAAATGGAATCGTTACACTCCTAAAGTTTAGTATTTATCAATGGTTGAGGTCATATAACTTTATTATATTGTAATTAAATGGCTATTGTCTTTAAATGTGAAGAGAACTGAATGAAATGTATTACCATTGTTGGTATTTTATTCTTATATATCTTAGTTACTGACTATTAGTCAGGGTTTTGTTTTTTTTTTCCTTTTCTGTTTAATACTTATTGTGTATTTCTAGAAGTCCAAACAGACGGAAGCAATATGATGAAACTTGTTGATTAAGAAATGATTTCTTCTTCCCACTCCCTTTTGATCAGACATATTATTACAATTATAACTGTACATGGATCTTATCTAGGGATGTCCCGTTACAACTTCTTCTTTTCCGATATGACACCGATATTACAGCCTCGCGTATTGGCCGATATTGTACAATTTCAGCATGAATCATAAATACTTTTATTTCTTTCTTTTTTTAATAAAAAAAAATAATAACTCTTATTTTGTAGTGTGGAATGTTAGAAAAGCCTTGATCAAGTGATGTCACTCAAACAGAGAACAATAGTCAGCAACAGTAGGGATGATAAAAACTGACACATTCATTATTAACCAATTGGTTCCATACATTTTAACCTTCAACATAATATCTACAGTATTCTACAATAGAATGAAATAAATAATAAAAAAAACAAAACTGAAATTTGAATCCGATATTCGTTTTCACCCCTTATTTTGAACATATCTGATGGTTTTTCTCTGTTAAAGAGTCTTTTTGTTCCTTTTGTTTTTTGTTTTCTTGTCCCTGCTCAAAAAAAACAAATAAATGAAATGAAATTATGCCATGAATGAAAGGGCAAAAAAAATAATTTATTAAAGAAGAGATTAAATGACTTCTAATAGACACAGACCAGGTTGAGATAATTAGTTGCTTTAAAATAGTTTAAATGCTGGGATTTGGTGAATTTAAAGGAAAAAAAACACTATTGTAACACATTCAAACAGAGCCAAACACCCCCGTCTACTTCCAGGAAACAAAGGTGCAGCTTCAGCAGCTGCCTGTTGTTTATTACAGTCTGATGTTCCTCTGAATCCAGTAAAAAACACGCCTCACCACGAGTGCCTCTGCTTTACAATTATCCAGAGATCTCCCATGGACAGCTCCGAGGTTCACCTGAGCTAATTACATTTAATAAGGCCTCAGAAGTAGAGGCCGTGCTTTAGTGGATGAGGTGATAAAACTGCCCCAGCTTTACAATATGAACAGGCATCATAAGGGGACACCCTACCATATTATATACGTCTCCATCCCACATGTGACGAGTGTAAGTGACAGAACAACCAGGACAGACAAAAGGTCCCATTTGAGCATCGATCACTTTTATGCCCCTGGTGTGTTTGCATATTTTAAACCTATAAACAACATGAATGATGTGCCGTGTAATGCACCATAATCGAGATTTATTCAATCCTGGGTGGAGGGGGGGAGGGGGAGGTATTCCCAATCGAAGAATCAGGAAGTGCTGTTGTGGCCGCGTGATTTATTTGATTTAATTAGATCGCCGATGTAAAACAGCTCGCAGGGAGAGGAAAAAAAATGTAAAAACGAGCACCGAGGGAGGCATAAATAATAGCAGGAAGGCTCCTCCATCCTTGGTCTCACATTTCCCTTCAACTCTCTGATCTCTCCACTTATGTAGTTTCCCATATTTTTTCTCTAACTGGCTTTTTTCTGCATCCTCTCTGTCACGCTTCACATCTCACCATCTTTTATCCCTTTCTTTCTCCCCCCTGCCCTCCCTCCTCCCACTCTGTCTCCCTCCCAGCTGAATAATGGTGGGGGGTAAACACCTCATTAGGTTAAAAAGCCCTTAGGAACAATCAGAGACATGGTCGTCTTCTGCCAAAACCTGTTCTTCTGTTCACAGCGGCATCAAAACGCAGCAGGATGAGGAGGAGAAGTGGGGAAAGTGAGCCATGTTAAAGGATAAGTCGTTTTAAACCACGACTGGACAAACTGCACTGATAATCTTTGTCTTTACTCATGGGGACAAC
Organism: Gouania willdenowi; assembly: GCF_900634775.1. NCBI lineage: Eukaryota > Metazoa > Chordata > Actinopteri > Blenniiformes > Gobiesocidae > Gouania > Gouania willdenowi. Next base: position 39,285,915 of record NC_041052.1, read on the forward strand.
ACACACATGTACACACACACACACACACACATACGCACACAATGAAGACGTACCATGATAGGTGTACATCTGTATGCAGCACTTCATGCATTAAGTGTGTTTTTATTGTCGTTTTGTTTATTTTTACAGTCTGTTTCTGTTTCTGTTCATATTTTTCTGTCATTGAATGTATTTTTGTTGTCATTTTGGGCGTTTTTGGAGTAATACTGGTTATTTTGCTCGTCATATTTGATATTTTTCTGTAATTTTGGGTGTTTTTGAAGTGTTTTTGTTGTCATATTCTATATATATATTTTTTTTTCACACTTCAGTTTAACTTTAACTGACAGGACGTATGTGTCTGCATCAGATCATCACAACCGACCTCTACAAGGGCACACGCTTCTAGCCCCGCCCACATCCTTTACCACCAAGAGTGGTCGACTGTCCACTACAATCATTTATCCACTGACTTTGTTCATTTGTTACTCATGGATTTATTCATTCTTGTTCTTATTCTGTCCCTACGAGCTGCTACACGTTTAGCATTGAGGTTCTAGCTGCTACATGTAGCATTGATGTGTTAGCTGCTACATGTTTGGTATTGAGGTGCTAGCTGCTACATGTAGCATTGAGGTGCTAGCTGCCACATGTATCATTGATGTGCTAGCTGCTACACGTTTATTATTGAGGTGCTCGCTGCTACATGTTTAATATTGATGTGCTAGCTGCTACATGTTTAGCATTGATGTGCTAGCTGCTACATGTTTAGCATTGAGGTGCTAGCTGCTACATGTCTAGCTTTGAGAGATCATTTTTGAGTGTTTTTAGAGTCATTTGTGTTTTTCTTATGTTGTGTGTTGTTTTTCTGTCATTTTGTGCAGTTGCTTTGGCTGCTGCTGTATGCGGTCAGCTGCCAATACAAATTAATGTGGAAATCCTGATCAGTAACTATTAGTTCTCTACAAATAATTCTAACAATGCTGACACATTCCCGATGAACTTGTGGTTTACAAATGAGGATTCCAAGATGCTCTGATTCTTATTACATTTGATAGTTAGTTTGTGGTGCCTTACATTATCAATCATTTTTCACTTTTCAATGATCCACCAAAATTTATTGCACTTACATCGTTGACACTGTGATATTTTGGCTGTAAAATATTTCCCTGTTAAACATGAAAGTCATTGATGGAACCTGTCAGAGGTCACATTAGTTCTTAAAAGCCCTCTGAGATCCTTTTTATTCAATTTGTCAATATATGTAAATAGAAAGGACTAAATTTAGCTCCAGTCATCCTGAGATGACAACTAAGCTGCCACAAACAGCTCAGGGAAGAAGCAGATTAACGGTTGTCTTTAATTAAAGGAGATGTACGGTAGTGCTGTAGAATCAATGAGTAGGTTAACAAGTGCTGACAAGGGCAGAATAGACAGAGGTTTTATGAGGAAACAGTGAACGGAACAAGCCAGGCCGTTGAACTCTGGAATGCTCAATTATTGTGGCACACAAAGGTGTGAAAGGTTGTTTTATTTTATTTTTTTAAACTAAAGCTTACACTGAGATGTTCCTAAAAAGTACATTTGTTTGTACTACAGTACAAAAAACAATACAAAAAACACTGTTGAGGTGTAAAATCCTTTATTTAATACAGGAATTTCATGTCAATGTCATTAAAACAAGTAAAAACAGGTGTTTTTGTGCTGTGCAGAGAGATCATGTGACAATCATGGGACCAAAAGGCATAAAAATGCATTAAAAAAACACAAAAAATACATTAAAAAAAAATTTAAAAAAACTTGCATAGACAGCGAAGCATTAAACAATATAGATATTATTAAGAACTACTTGTAAGATACAGTAGTTATCTATTTCATAATACTAATATATTGTATTTATCATTATAAAAATTATATAAAAATATACACATCATTGTAAATTAAGTAGCTCATCAAATAGTTAATATTAATGTATTATTTCTCATAATTTTTTATGTACATCAATTTAGATCAAATGAATCGGAATCATAATTGTTGTTGTCATTAAACAATTGTACAATGAGATTTATTTGGCTTTATCTCATCAAATAGCTCATATTAATATATTCTCATTGTAGAAATATTGTTACATATAAATATAATTGTACATTAAATAAATAAACATAGCTCATCACAAAGGGACATAAGAAAAAAAAAGTGAACCAAAATGTACATTAATCAGTTGAAGTCACCATATGTTCTACGATCAGGATAATTTATGATCTAAATTATATCTAAATTAACAAGGAAAAGGTTCAAAAGGAGATACATGTGTTTAGTTTGAATATTTGAGTACGTAGGAGTTCAGAATGCATGAAATGTATTATTTTTTTAAAAGACTGTACGTCCTAGAGTTGAAATAAATCTGTTAATTCCAGCTTGTTCTTGTTGAGTAAATAAATCATATGATCAAACATAGAGATTTGCTTCATAATAAAAAGAACAAAGTGTATTTTATCAGCCCACATTTCCACTGTGCTGGTAATAAAATATAACGCTTTGATAGAGTTGCTCTGGCTGCGGTGCATTAGGCACCAGGCGTTTTTTCCACTCATCCATCTTCTTGGATTCGCTGTTGGGCTCAACCACTATGATCCTGATTGGCAGTCATAACAGAGCCTGTGGGAGGACGCACCTCATTGGTTCAGAGCAGGATGGAGGGCGGGATATAAAGCCGAGCATTATAGGACTGAAATACACAACAACAAAACAAAGAATGCTCCTAATTTACATGCTGCACAAGATTATTTGAATTTTTTTATTTATTTTTTTTATAAAAGCACATGTGAGCACCTGATTTAAAAATGTCCATTGTTTTTAGAAGGCATACCTGTAAGAACACTTTTGTAGGTGTAACGTGGTACTTTGCACCAAACTAAAACTGGCCTTTTAAAAAAAACAATTATTATAAGCACAGCACGTAACACAACAACTTGTTTCAATATTCGGAATTAACATTGTAACTACTAGCGTTGTAACAAAATAGTTAACTCATAATACAATATGAAATGTGATATAAGCAGGGCTGGACATTTTTGCTAATAGCGGCCCACCACCATACGATATGTTAAGCACACAACATACTGAGAGGATATATCTGCATATTATATTAAAAAAAAATTAAAATAAGGTGTTGCAGCCTATGTGGAAGAGAGTAACCAGTTAAAAGCCCATCATCCTTCCTGACGTACTTCCATGGGCTCCGCAAAACCTGGAGGCTGAGTCGCACGGGAAGCTTGGCCCCCTTTCATAACTGCTTGCAGTTATTATTATTATTATTATTATTATTATTATTATTATTATTATTATTATTATTATTGTTAATTCTCAGACAGTCCAGACAGTTTTTCTGACTGCTTGGATGTTAGCTTCAGTAATTAAGCTACATTAAATACCTTTTTTCTTTCCAATAAATAAATAGTTTCCTTTCTCCCCAACATTTTCCCTCTTTTTGTTTCACGTTTGCCCTTTTTCACTATTGTTTGCCACATTTTGCTCATTTAAGCTACATTTTGCTATTACATATTACCTGTTTCCTTTTTTTTGTCCACTTTCTTGCCACTCTTGACTATTTTGGCCCATTTTAGTCACTTTTCACTCTTTTCTTTGCAACTTTATTGCCAATTTTTGGAACATGTTATCCCACCTAAAACTATTTTTGTCACTTTACTCACACTTTAATCATCACCGGTCACAGACTTTATCATCATCAGCTCCCGATGCTGAGTCGGCCCCTCCTCACTCGTCTCCTGGCCCAGCAGCAGCAGCGCTGGCAGTGTTTTCAGTATCGCTGCTGGGGTGGTGACTTTATCTTTTTGGCCTGCTGTTTCTCAGAGCCATCCAAGCATTTTTTTCCTCCTGTGTATTTTTTTCCTGACTCGGTAAAGTTAACAGACAGATTGCCCGTCCCGCCCCCAGCCTGGCTCATGTAGTGACTGATTCACAATGACGAACAAAGGACCAATAATATGTGTCGATGGCTGCTGGCAACACACTGCTAGCCAATGATGAGTGGCTGTCTGGCCCAATTGAAGGGAATTTACAAAATGACGAAGCTTGCACCGCCCCACATATCAATCCTAGTACTGTTCATTCTGATCCCAAGCCCTTCTGCTGGGTCACGTCCAAATAATCATTAAAAAAAATGTAGCGGACCGGACCAGCCCACGTCGGGTCAACGGCCCACCGGTCAATGCCAGTCCATGCCTGGATGTAGGGCTCACAATATGAAATACTCATAATACAATGTTTAAAAATGAAAAAAGAGTAAGAGTAACAAATGTGAAACAAATCTTTGTTGACAAAAAACTATTTGACTGTAAAGGTTTGACGTTAAAATGAGTATGTAGTGCGTTCACATTAGATAGTATGTAAAGATTGGCTAGGGACACCAGAGGAAATCTAGCCTCTTTTGGCTAAAAATGGCTCATTTATACATGTCTGTTTATTTAAGTGCATTGTCCCTTTTAAATAATCAATTTATTCAAATTGAGTACGTGAGAAATACCTGGATGTATACTATATGGGGATTTTTTAAAGTATCCAAAGTGGGTACACTAGTCATACTCAACTGTCCCATGATGCATTGCAAGCGGAATGTAAAATGGTCCAGGGACCGGCTTCAAGCTAAAAAGTCAAACATTCCCTTTTCAAAATAAAAGCATTCATTCTTGTTTTTTAACTCTTTTGTAAATAGGGCTCTTGTTTTGAAGTTAACAGGAAGTTTAGTCAGTAGCACAATAGAGGGTCTCTGAAAATCTCTGAAATGTTGACATGAAAAGTGTCTACGTGAGTTTTATGGATCAAATGAGCACATGTTGATATTCTACTTGGTCACTTTCTCACTTCAAATGTTTTCAGAACTTTCAAAGTAAAGGTGGAGAATCAACAAAGTTATTTAGCCTCAGTGTGATTCAGGTTTTTATCGCTGTAGGTTCCAAATGCATCTTGGGAAAGTTGGAAGTAAACTTTAGAGGGAATGCTCATCCTACCAATCAGGCTCGTCTCACCCGTATAGAATGCTGGGAATGTGACCCCCGCACTTTCATAAAAACAAAAATTCATCTTCCTCAATATTCACAGAGTGATTCATTGTTGAAAACATATTGATACAGTTAGATTGATTGAATGGTGATCAAGCCAATCATAGCCAGCCATTTGATGAAGCCGCCGTTCTGAGAAGGTAAACGGCGATGAGTTAAGTCACAAAATAATTAGTAATAAAAGTGGTAAAAAGTGTCACAAACGTGGCAGGAAAAGAGTCAAAAGTTACTTTGGGGTAAAAGCAGTCAAAAGTGGAAAAAAAATGACCAAAAAGAGGAACCAGGTGGTATGTAAAGGCAAAAGGTAGCTTCAATGAGCAAAATGTGGAAAACAATAGTGGAAAAAGGGCAAAAATGTGGAACAAAAAGAGGCAAAATGTAAGGAATAATAGAAAGTGTTATTTACTGGGCTTAAAGTATGTTATTTGGATGAAAAGTTGCAAAAAATGGTTAAAGAATCAATACAAATTAGATAAAAGTGTCAAAACAAACTGGCAAAAATTGACAAAAATTAGGATAAAAGGATATTAATTAGCAAAAGGAAACTAAAAGTGTTAAAGGGGCAAAAATGGAACATACTGTAGTGACGTTTCAAACACAGCCATAGACTGGGCGTTCCCTACCTGCTCCAGAAGCCACACCCATTTTCATAGCATTTTTTTCAATATCCAGCCATGAAGCATGTCAGATAAAACCATGGGAAATTGTTTCTCTTCAATAAATACTAAAGCACAGTCTTGCCATGCTTTCTGTCAGATCTGAGTTCATGTGTGTAAGTCCCACTGCTGCCCTTTAGACAGAGTTTCTCTTCAGTTCTACCCAGAAAAAGTGCACTGCACCATCCAATCTACAGAGGAAAGTAGATAATAACAGCTCTTTATCTAATTGAGCCGTTTCTTTCTAGCTGCTGGTTGGATAGAATGGAGCACAAAGGCCAATCCTCTCCACATGTAGCAGAGCCTTCATGGACAACTACGTTCACGCTTTCTCTTCTTTGGAGTCCATTTTAAAAGGAGCCTAATCACACTGGAAAACACTTTACAATGGCTGCAGTTCTGAGGGTATTCTGACCCACTCATCCAGTTTCCATCATGTCAAACTGACTCAAAGGCTTTCTCTGGTCCATTTATACTGATTTAAATGCGTCAGTTTTCAGGACAAAATGCTCCTTTATTCTCTCAAACATCCCACAGACAAACATGTGCCATGATGATGGTTTAGTGTCTGTTTTCTTACCAGTGATTAGTTTGATTTGGCTCATTTCAAGCTGCTTGGAACATTAATATTCTATTATATAAATACATAATCTAGGCCTGATGGATCTCTCTCTCTCTCTCTCTCTCTCTCGCTCTCTATATCTATATCTATGTATATCTATATATATATATATATATATATATATATATGTATATGTATATAATACAATACATAATTGGCTCAGAAAAGATGTAAAAAAAAAACATGTTTTGACCCCTACTGTAAATACTCTGTTTAATGACATTATCGGAAAGTTTTTGAGCATTGCATTGTGGGATGTGTTTTTTTAAACCTAATTCTAAAGATGTAACGATTCATCCATTAGATCGATTTATATTCCTACGATCCAATGACATCAATCTGTGCTCGGCAAGTTATCCTTCCTGAGGACATTAATCGATCTAAAATCGTTTTAAAAGGTAATCAATCAATTGTATCGGTACAAGGAAATAACGCATTGGATTTAAGCGCCGCAGTGGTGAGCGCCAACAGACAACAAACAAAACATTTCATTTTTTATATTAATCTTGTGTTATTTTTATGTATAAAAACCAGCAGAGGAGTCAGATGAACCTAATATGTATTTTTTATTGAAAACGTACTGAGTATGGAGTTAACATCCTGTTAATTTAAACTGTTCAAGTGTTGGTTGGACTTTTTTTTTTTCAAATAACACATTTGTCATTAAATATTGTTTACTTTGTTTATCATTAATTTATCGACAATTCCTTTACAAGAAACATCAGGAATCTATGAAACCTCAGCTGTTACTGTACAGTATCAGGGATTTATTTCACTCACACTGGTTACATTATTATTTTGACCAAAAAGTTACTGAATCAATTTCAAGTCTAATCATTTTGGATCAAATTGTTCTGAATGAACCAGTATTATCTTTGATTTGAACCGACAACAACTAATCATCAGAGGTGTAAAGAGTACTGATATATTCTACTCAAGTAGAAATACTGTTACATGATTAGAATTGTACTCAAGTACAAGTAAGTCATACATAAAATACTCAAGTACAAGTAAAAAGTGGCTCAATTAAACACCCCCCACATTTATTGTTGTAATAAACCTTGGTACGGTTCCCTTACATACAGTAAACATCTCATGTATACAGGAAGAGACACAATCTACCACAATCGGAACTTAATTTATTTTCCACAAAGGCATCTGTATAAAATACAATTATTAAAATAATAAAATATTACCAATCAATTAAATTCAAAATAAAATAATTCTCAGGCTCTAAGTATACAGTAGCTATATTTATGAAGTCTTAAAAAGTTAAAATAACCTCCATTTAATGCTGTTTTGACGCCGTGCATTACATTTAATCTGATTGGTCTGATGTGATGCATTTGATTGTTGTCTGGTTATTTCATTTTTCGTAGTTTCATAATGTCCGTTGATCATTTTAAAACAAAAAAAATAAAATGATTTACTCAGTAACAGTTGGGTGTAGAAATGTAGTTAATTTGTACTTATGTACTTATTTTAAAATGTAAAATGACTGTGACAGTCTCATGCCTAACAGCAAGTACCTGACTGGTGGGCGGAGCCTCGTTAGACTGACTCACCAGTGGACGGACTATTTCACTGTCATTTCCTCAGGGGTTGATTTTCTGCTCCATTCCTCCTTGTTTTGGATGGTTGGCATTGGCCTGTGTTTGGTTTAGTTTGTATGATTTATTGCATTTAAATCCTTTAAACTTACTTTACTGGGTACCTCCTTTTCTTTGTCATGGCTCAACAACCAGGTCGTCACATGACTGATTTAAAAATGTACTCAAAAAAAGTACAAGCATCCAAAAAAGCAACTCAATTACAGTAATGTGAGTACTTGTAATCCATTACTTTCACCTCTATGAATCGTTACAGCCCGACTTCATTTTTACCATGATTCCTTGTGTTGTTTTTCAAATGCATCCACTAGATAAGATAATAAACACAAAAGCAGAAATGACAAGTTTTCCAAAATGAAGTGAAATTCATAATTTTTTCACTATTCACTATTTTTTTTTTTCTTTTTTACGGCCCGGTAACAAATGGTCCACGGCCCGGGGTTTGGGGACCACAGTGATAAGAGCAGCTGATTTCCATCTCGGAGCTGGATCATAATCTATTCCACCTCTGATTCCTCCATTCTTCCTTCTTAGCTCTATAAATAATTTCTTTTTCCACATTTTCATTATTTCTGTTTCTTCTCCATCCTGCTGCCTGGCTGTGTCCTTTCTCCATTTCAATCTAATTTACCTGCACACACACACACACACACACACACACACACTCCTCCTTCCTCCCCGTCTTTCCCATCAAGGCATTGTAGTTCAAGAATAGGCGTCTGATTTCATTTCCACTTTTTGCTGCATTCATTATGGGGGCTCAGTCAGACAGCAGGATAAACTCTATCAGGACAAAGCTTGTAAAGCAGTTTTTGCTGTGGAGTGAAAGGATATCAACAATATGTACCATCATTCATTTTGTAATAAGGTGTACACTTTATTCCACTTACGTTCACAGGTTGGATTTACTAGGATGATTCTGCTGAATGTTTGGGCCATTTTCTGACGGAGTAGACCAGTTCAGTTCCTTCAGGGTTCCCGCGGAGCCTTAAAAAGTCTTAAAAGACATTAAATTCATGAATTTAAAAGTAAGGCCTTAAATGTCATTAAAATGTCTCAAATCAATGTTTCAAAAGTCTTACATTTTAACACATAATAAGTATGATTTTATGATTGTAATTAGTCTCACATTTCAAAATAAATTGTAAGATTTGTTTATCAAAAAATGTACAATTTACCGTAACATCGCTCAATCACGACTACAAAGCAGTGACGTGGTTACAGTGGGTCCTTCTTGTCGCAACTTTTAACAACATGGAGAAATGTCAATTTGACAAAATTCTCCTGTCCAATGAAGATTTTTCTTAATGTTTTTTGTTGTTGTTGTATTTTTATTGTTGTGCCATAGATTTCTGGCTATTTTTTAAGTCATCTTGTGTGTTTTTGGAGTGATTTTGATTATTTTAGTCTGTGTTTTTGGAGTGATTTTACTTTCATTTTGTGTATTTACTTTGGGGGCAGCCAGTTGTTGTGCTTACTGTAAAGTTGGTTTTAAATTTAATTTCAAATGGCAATAAAAAGTCTTAAAAAGTCTTGAATTTAATCAGACCAGAGCTGTAAGAACTCTGTCATAGTAGTTGTCTATAATTAAATCTGATCTAATTAATACACTATTAAAAATAGGCAGACATACAGTATACTTAGCATTGTGGAGCTTGGTTTTAAAAAAAAGAGAGAGAAAGTTTCTATATTATAAATTAGAGCACAAATGATTTATTTATAAGTTTTCTTTTGAAAGATGAAGATGATGAGGGATTGTATGAAGAACATATGCAGAGTACGCTACATTTTCAACTCTGTGCCCAGGAACAACATGACTTATACATCAGTCTGCAAATCATATTTCTTCATTGTGTGTCTGCAAAATATTAAAAAAAGAAGAATTCCCAAAGCAAATGCAACAAGTCAACAGTTTATTTTCACATACAAAGATATGAAATTCTGCTAAATTTCTCCTTATTTTCTCCCTTATCTCATTGTGTTTAGTTGGTTTTGTTCAGTGTTTGATCCTTTCTTCTTTTTTTATTCATAGACTGATCATTATGGGTCATGTTTTGGTTTCGTTTATAATTGAGATTGCACATGCCCAGAATGCTACTTTTTTATCTACATTTTGATTTTTTTCTCAAGTTATTAACTTCACCAATTAAATTAAACTTTATTTCCATAGTGCTAATTACAACAAAAGTCATCTCAAAGCGCTAGCAAAATATACAATTTCTAATAAAAAGGAAAAAAAAAAAACCCAGCAAATCCACATGAACAAGCATAAGCGACAGTGGGAAGAAACAAGTCCTTTCTCACCAAGGAGGTCATATGTTCATCAGCATTTATTTGTTTTTTTTTTTTGGTTTTTTTTTTTGTCTGTTTATGCAGGATTACGTCAAAAGTACTTCACAGATTTGGCCAAATTTTGAACCAAAGATAGACCTTATGCCAGTGGTTCCCAACCTTTTTTGGATTGTGATCAAGTTTGTTATACTGTATTATAAAAACAGAAATGTGCCAGCTCAGATATTTTTATACAGCATTTTGTTATTATTATTATTATTAATACCTAGATTTATATTTGACAAAGTGAAAGTATAGAATACAGTGTTTTTTTGTGCGTTTTAATTTGTTAAAGAATAATAATAAAAAATAAAAAATATGAGAAATTTCAGGCAACCACATTTAAACTCCAGGTAACCCCCATGGCCCATGGGGGTCCTGACCCCAACAATGGAAGAAGAAAAAAACAATAACAAAAAAAAAAAAAACTACCTTATGCCATGGAGGATTCCATTAAATTTTGGAGGGAATCTGAATAAATATAGTACTGATTATAGATTGGTGTCAAAAATAAAAAAATCCATTATCTTAAGGGAAATTTCAAAAAATAATTTCTCAAGTAGCTTTTGTTACTTTGTGAGATTATTTGCAAGTGTGTGTGTTGGTTGATAGGCTCCAGTTCTCCCTGCAGTATCCACCCAGGTGTGCCTAATTGTCCTGATTAGCTCCCTGCACTAATTCAAGTTGTGCTTGAACAATAAACGCGGCTCATTGCTTTGCTCTGGTTTTTTTTTTTAAGACTTCTCCGAACTTTATATTTGGAACAACTCCTGCCAACCAGACTGACCCTTTAGTTTCTGCACCAGCAACCAGCAGAGGACCACCAGCAACCAGCAGAGGACAACCAGCAACCACCAGAGGACCACCAGCAACCAGCAGAGGACAACCAGCAACCAGCAGAGGACAACCAGCAGAGGACAACCAGCAGAGGACAACCAGCAACCACCAGAGGACCACCAGCAACCAGCAGAGGACAACCAGCAACCAGCAGAGGACCACCAGCAACCAGCAGAGGACCACCAGCAACCACCAGAGGACAACCAGTAACCATACGTTTGCATCTCTGCTCCATCTGTGCTGAGTAAGTGTTTATTTTCTAATACAGTAGACATAGTCAATGTCCAAAAGTCTGAAAATGCTGACCTGCTAATATTCCTAAAAATAACATGTTTAAATCTTAAATCTGGGCTGTGTAGACAGTTATAGTTTGACGTTTTAAAAAAAAAAACTTGTTATGCACAGATATTAGTTTTTTTTTGTCTGTTTGTCTTGTTTTATTGCATTTAGCCACAAAACATGTTCAAAAGAAACATATGTGAATTTTTTTAATGGTACTTTTGACCAGATTTACAGCAATATTGTTTTTTTTTTTTTTTTTGTAAAAATATGTCAGTGTTAAATCTAAATGTTTAATATTAAATCTAAATGTTACATTCAAATATAACTGTAAATCTAAATGTTTTGTTTAAATATGTGTTAAATGTAAATCTAAATGATAAATGTTACATTTAAAGATAAATGTTACATTTAAATATATACGTTTGAAATGTAAATCTAAATGTTACATTTAATTATAAATGTTACATTTAAATCTAAATGTTACATTTAAATATATACGTTTGAAATGTAAATCTAAATGTTACATTTAATTATAAATGTTAAATATAAATATGACATGCAAATCTAAATGCTACATTTAAATATAAATGTAAAGCTAAATATTAAACCTAAATGTTGAATATAAATGTCACAGATGAAAATAAATATTTGTAACTAACATGCAATTTCACCAAAATTACCAAAATAAAAGCTCACTAATGCAAATGATTAATTTGCCCAGGTTTGCACTTTCAGTAATAAATTAGACAAAGTATGGAAAGTGTCAAACAAGGTGACAGATACTTAAATATCATTTGATTCATTTATATATTTTAATCAATTTCTATCTAATTTTAAATAATACATACATTTTATATAGCACTTTTTTGGACCCTCAAAGTTGCCTAATTTTGGGGAGATTTTGTTGAATAATGTGAGAAAAGTTGCAGGGTTTTGGAAAAAAATATCAGAATATCGAAAACCTTTTACTGAGTCTCGTGCTGTGAGCATGTTTTATTTCATCCTCCATGTTTGAAACATGTAGATAACTTTTTTCTTAGAGGACAGTAAAAACGGATGTCTCTCTCTTTCTTTCTTCAACATCCGTAGACGTTGGTTTTGAAGTTGTTGGATATGTCAACATTTTGTTCTTCTCCCATCAGATAAAAGGGGGGGGGGGTGATGCAATCCACTGAGGGGAGTTCACCAATGTAACTGAAAAAAGGATAAAAACCAATATCAATGAAAGCGCAGAGAGAGGAACCTCCAGCAGTGAATGAACGACTGTGAATACATTGATTGTGAGATCACAGGGTGAAGAGATGTGAATTTAAGAAGAGTTAAAGAGCATCAATAGCAAACACACAATAGGAAAAAAAAACTTCAAGTATGAATAAAAGTTTGGTTGGAATGCTTTGTAGATGCACATATACTGTACAACAGAAACAACATTAGCCTTAGAAATTAGAGATGAGCAACATTTTCCTGCCACTGATATTATCGGCAGATATTAGCCATAATATGTGATATCAGTTGAAATCACTATTGTTTTTTTAGTTTTTTAAACCGATATGAGCTAATGTTTGCTACATTTAAAAAAATATAAATTATATATATGGTACTTTTTCCATTACTGAAGTTAAATAAATTCTTATTTTGCACAAAATGATTATTTATGAAATACATCCAGTGGGGCATGACAGTAAAAGTAGGCGGGGCTTGAGACTGCGACCAAATTGGTTGCATATGCGAGTATATTTTCAGTGTGTGCGAGTGAAAATTTTATCTGGTCACATCCATGCGAGTACGTATGGGTGACATTATTTTGAACGGAGCGGCTGAGCGCTTCGTCACGTCCCTCTCTCTCTCTCTCTCTCTCTCTACGGTGCGCTCTCACGCAACTTGGCTGCGGGCAATGCAACGGTGAATGCGCCGAGTATAAACACCAATGCGATCCTTTGGAGTGATCTTTTTTCTTTTTGTAGATCTACATTGAGTGTTTTGTTAAAGCGTCACTAAATGACTTCTTTCAAAGTGATGACGTGGTTTCATGAGAGTGAGTCAGCAGATTAAGCCAAGCTTGCTGCTTAAACATGGAGCAGGTTTGACCCACGGACTGTTACTATGGTAACCAAGGTTGATGAAATCGCCGTTCCAGTTAAAACCCGGCTTAACGGAGCCGGACTCTCAGGTTAAACCTGGACTAAACCCTGAGCTGGGTTTGATGAATTACCCCTCAGGAGTTGCGTTTGCTCTGTTCCCAAAGCTGAAAACACAACTGGAGCAATGTTTACAATGGATTCTAAAAACATCTCAGGGATGTGTGTGAGTCAATATGGAAGATGTGTATGTTTTTAACGTTATCTCATCTTATCTGTACTAATGTTCAGCAAAATGACAATAAAACTTGATTAGATTTTGATTAAATAAGGTAACATAACTATACATTCACGTACCTATAGCGCTCTGAGCTCTCCCGGAAGTCCTTCTCATGCCTGGTTGGCGCCGCTAGCTCGTCCATCTTATTGGAGATAGATCTAACTTTCCCCATGAGGACGGACAGGAGGACAGGCTGATATTTTCTCCTCCTTGCTCAGCACTTTGCCCCCGCGCGACATCCCCATTGTTTTCTCAGTTCACGGTTGATATCGGGTCTCGGTGCACAGGCTGGCGTAGCATTAGCCCGGAGTGCTAACATCTGATCTCGGTAGTAAAGAATCCGAGCAGTATTTCCCGACACGACCATGAAAAATTGCAGTCAAGCAGCAGAAGAAATAGTGCAGTTTGAGCGTCCATGTTTGAAAGAAATAAAGGAACACACTAAGAATAAAACATAAAGGTAAAAAAGGTCAGTTGTGAACTGGAGCTGCTGCTGCTTCCTTAGCTGTAATGTCCCCTTCCTTGTTTTTAATATGTTGAATATATCCCTCCACAGCATATTGGAACCCCTTTATGTCTGGATCTGGAGGATATTGTGCTGTTATTGCTCCAAAAAAACACTCTAATGTGCACAGGTAGACTTCTTCCAGCTATTCCAGATGTGGCTTTTGCGAAGGTCAATTGGTGAAGGTGATGATAAATGGAGTTAGAGTTACTTATGCTTGGTATAGGTCCTCCACTAATACATACCTGCACACTGTGTAGACAAGAAATAACATTTGATTCATGAGACTTATTTGAACTCATTAATTTTAAGATTATGAAGCACACACTTTAACTTGAGCAGTGATTATGGGTAACAAAGTGGAGAATGCACACAGTAGAGCTTTAATTGACTTGACCTTAGCCCGAGAGAACCCGTTTGACCCCAATATAAACATGAAGATTATCATCATGTGCGCTACAGGCTAGCGGTTGAAGCTCTGTTTATACAGGACGTGATTATGGGTTACAAAGTGGAGGGAGCACACAGGCAACATCGTGGGCAGCTAAGTAGCTGCAGGGGTCCTCTGGGTCCTCTGGTGAAGATGAGAGCATCCAAGCAAGTCGTCAGTATTTAATAAATGGTGTTGCTGATGTAGATGTTTCTGGGTTATTCAGATTAAAAAAACAGAGCGTAGGGGGCGACATCACTCTGGCATAGGGGATCAAAATTACACTGTAGGGGGCCCCTGCGCTGGCGAGAACCCTGAGATTAATTTTAAAATGTATTGTTGGACAATATTGGATACCTGTAAAAAAACCTAATAACATCTCAACTATAAATAATTATATAACAATGTAGATAACAATGTGCTTTGAGGACGTGGACCTGAAAAAAACCCATATTCCGTTTGCTCCACATTGCATAATGCCTGCAGGAAACTAATAATTTCCAATTCCATATCTGTGCAGGCAGTTAGATTATGTCTAAAAGCGACTTAGCTGTCATTTCATTTCATGAAGCTCCAGGTAGATCGCTACATAATCACGATTCAGTGGAAACAAAGAAACACATTCATGAAAAGAATGATAAAGTAATCCATTTTCTGTGGCTACATGAGAGATTGATGGACAAAGAAGGCGTGAGGGGCTTGAAGGCACGACTTGTACTAAAGGTCAAAGAAATTTCATTATTTTACACCCAGGCCATGTGAAAGATGTAATTCTTCATTTGCTGCTTCTGATTGTTTTTATTTGCTAGCGGCAAAATTACAGCTTTGGGTAAATGACCTTTTGACCTTCTGCTCGTGGAACCATGTGAGACTGATTCCTGAACTGTGACTAAATACTGTCACTAACTGTATTTATAAAGCCAGATGAACTCACATGAGCAGCTACATTAGTTACATTGTTGTCTCGATAATGCTATTTCTAAAACCTTTCTTTTCAACATATGATTTGATATTTTTTTTCCTAAACTTTGCTCTCTGTAACCAACAATTTAACACTTTTTATCCTCTGATGAAAGTAGTTAACTGAAAAAAAAAAAGTTTAGGTTTTTCTGAATTGAGATAAAAATTATGTAACTTTTTCTTTTTTTAATTGTTTGGTTTTGAAAGGAAATATTTTTTTGGTTTTCCTATAAAAACTTATCTCATCAACTCATAAAAACCAAAAAAAATATTTACTACAAAAACAGAAAAACTACCAATTTTGTTTTTCTGTTTTTATATGAATTATTTCTCAATTTTTTTTTGACTTGAGATAAAAATGAGATCATTCTTATAACAAACTGAAAAACAGCCAATTTTTATTAACCTTTTTTTTTTTTTATCTCAACTCAAAAAACTGAAAAATATTTGTTATAAAAACAGAGAAACTGACAATTTTTTTATTGACTTAGTTTTTTTGACTTGATGAGATACTGATACTAAAATATGGCTGTTTTTCTGTTTTTAAATGAATTATTTCTCAATTTTTTTTTTGACTTGAGTTAATTCCTATAACAAACTGAAAAACTGCCAATTTTTATTGACCTTTTTTTTTTTATCTCATCAACTCAAAAAACAGAAAAAATATTTGTTATAAAAACAGAGAAACTGACAATTTTTTATTGACTTATTTTTTATCTCCTTAATTCAAAAAAAAAATAAATAAATAAATATTCAGTGAATGCAATAAGATTCCATAAGGATTTTATTCACTTTAACTTTTCAGTTTTTTGCTTGACCTAATCTACACCACTGATAAATAATAAACAGAATCACTTTATGCATCATTACATCCAAGTATTGTCTTTCTCTCTTTCTCTCTCTCTCTCTCTCTCTCAAGCTGAAACTCACTCCTTCTGATTCTCTGGGGAAATAATTTCCCAGAGTCTGTAGACGAGTCACCTTTTTATTGTTCCAGGAAGTAAATCATATGATGAAACTAGAGAGAGGGGAGTTTAATTTTCTATTTAAATATTCGTGTAAATTATTTAAGGGGGAATTATAAAAACGGGTTATGCGTGTATATATGCACTGATGGTGAGAGTAGATGTTGCAACTGTGTTATGTAAATAATTACATGTATTGTTTTAAAACTGTTACCTGTGGATTTGACACATGCTAGTGGTGTGCACCACAGGTGGAGTTTGAGATTATTGCTGGGGGGGGGTAGCAAAAAAATAAATAAAAAAAATAAATGTATATATATATATATATAAAGAGAGAGAAAGAGAGCGTCTCGTGTTTTGTCAACATAAATCCAAAATGCAGCTTGAAATGTTACGCAATTACTGTAACTTAAAGAAGGAAAGAGTAAAGTTACTCAAATTAAGCAGTGTTATTATTTATTATGTTCTACATGATACACCACCCTTTAATATGTGAGATACACTTTAACATGGAGGGAGAGACTTGCTGTCAGTTGTAAATCACTAAGTTAAACAACAGGTAAATAAAAGGATTAAAATGGATTAAAAGCCTTTTAAAGTCCAACAACATAGATTATGGCATTAAAAGTCTCTAACAAAGTTACTCTGCAGTCTGCATTCGCTGATTGTCTATCTGCTTCCGCTGCCGGTGGACGCCAATTTTGTCGCGGGGGAGGAGGGCGAGTAGATTGTCACAACACCCGCTCAATCCACAGCTTTATATCCAGACACTGAGCGCAGGGTCTGCTCGTTCTCTGTTCCAGCCACTTGTTTTCTCAGTGCGTCACTACAAACAACAGACTCGTGAGTCTATGGAGCACCCGCGGTGTCCGCCATGTTGTAAACAAAGCACTCAGCTGCTACGGTAAGCAGGAGGGTCAAATGTCATCGGCTGCAGGTCCTTTAAAACTTTTTTACTTGGTTTTATTTTGTCATCCTTTGAATTTTATATCACTGTTTTGTATATTGTGTAAGTTATATAAAAAATTGTAATGGAAACGGTTGATCACTGGGGGAAATAAACCCTCTCAAACTCGGCGTATGGTTTGCACTGCCATAAATCTGACGATACGATATACAAGATCTAACAATATGTCATGTCCTGATAATAAACAATATGATATACTGTATTTCACGATATCAATGATGAATTTCATCTTTACAAATACAAAATGGTATGAAATACAATTAATTTCATATTTTTAAACTTGCGAAAACAAGTAAATGGTAACTAGCAGTAACAGAAGTACGAATAACAAAAACAAGTGGTATGTTCAAACTGTCAAATTACATTTTTCAGAAAAGTTTAGGTAACACTTTATAATAACTATCCGTTAGAAGTAGTAAAATGCTGCGTTCACACCAAAACGTCCCTAGTTGGATGCTTGTGCCATTTGAATCAGATGCTTGTCATCGAGCATCGTAGACGCTCTGGACGCGCGTCGGAAAGAGAGGAGGGGGTTCTCTGTTCCTGGTGGTGTTCATACAAAGGATGATATTGTGGCGATCAGTTACGTTTATAATTCACCCAGTGACTGTGAAGTGGTGGGAGCATTATTGTGATGAGAAGGCGGTGTTTCCGGTTGGATGTATTTTGGTCTGACTCAGTGTGTGCACTGTGATGTTGGAGAAGTGTGGGTGATTGGAGAGTAAAGTTTGGAGTTCTTTGCTGAACACGCTGCCTCTGACTCCCGTTCATCTGCTCTACATTATCTTGAGAGTAGCTTGGCTTTATTCGATAAATAAAGCCAGACAACATCGTCAAAGAGTGCCTTGGCGCCATTTCTGGATTCACCAGAGCCGCGTTTGGACGAGAGTCGCTTTCAGTGCTACTTCCATCTCTCCCGTGCCCAGTTTGACGACCTGCTGACCGGCATCAGCGCTCGCATCTCCTACCAGGACCCCAACTACAGGCGCTCTATTCCAGCAGAAGAGGGACCTCTCGACGCTCCCTAGAATCGCGTCCACCATATATTGTCTATGTAAACCTGACGCTTTCGACGTGTTTGGTGTGAACATGCCGTAAACTCTTCATTTACTAACATTTGGTAAATGAGGAATAGTTGCAACTTTAAATTAAGTTAAATTAATTAAGTTATCTAATGGCTATCTATAAGCACATTTATAAATCCTTAAACTGTTTAACTCATTAACTAACAGTTTGTTAATGATCTTTTAACTATTTATAATGAATAGTCATTACAAAGTGTTTAACTTTTGCTTCTAAAACAGATTCTGATTCTGTTAGTTCTTAAATTCTTAAAAAAAAAAAAAAAAATAACTACATATACATCTATAAAAGTTCCCAGTATGTTTTATTAAAATAAACTTCCAGCTAAAATGCATTGAGGAGTGATGGTGCGTTCACTGACACCTAGTGACCAGGCATTTACCTGCCATCCATATGTTAGCACAATTAAATGTTGTTTTTCCCATAAAAATATGATTAAAAATATTGATTTGGACATTTTTTGGATCGATACGATAATTGTGCGGTGAAATATTGCTGAACCGTTTTTTTTTTTCCTTACACCCTTACTACATTCCAATGTTTAACTAGAGTATATATATATATATATATATATATATATATATATATATATATATATATATATATATATATATAAAGGCATTTGTTCTGTGTTGTTGGAAAAAGTCAAAGGTTGGATAGCACTGGGCTGCTGTTGGGCAATATTTTTCTTTTTTTTTTAAAAAAGGATATATGGTGTTTTCAAGTCTGGTTTCTTTATTGGGGGCGTCTGCTGCTCTGGCCTCGCTGACTCTATACCTTGTTTGGGGAGTTTAACGTTTGCTTTTTAGAAAGCTCACTCAACAAATGCTGCCTGTGGTCCAAAAAAAAAAGGAAAAATAAAGATGATGAGATCAGTGAAGTGAAAGAAAACAGTTCCATACACTGAACCCAAACAATTATTACTGAAAGGGTTTAAAAGCTTCAACCACATAGAAATATTAGTCATATCTTCTTCATTTCTGCAAAAACTTTTTTTCTTTTTCTCACACTGTTGTTGCAGCGCACTTAGTCTAAATTCTAATGCATGGTTTAAAAACAACACATAAATACTAAGGATTTCCCAATCAGATATTGATATCCAGAGGTGAAAATAATGGATTACAAATACTTGCATTTTTGTAATTGTGTTGCTTTTATGGGCACTTGTATTTTTGAGTATATATATTAATGTGAAATGTGAATCAGTAATTTTACTTGCACCTAAGTACATTTTAAAAGAAGTAAAGTAATTGATTACATTTCTACACCAAACAATTACTGAGTAAATTCGTTTTTTATTTAAAAAAATGAATAAACGGCGCCAAAACACCATTGAATGCATGGTAATTTTCTCCATTTTAGAGTTCATAAATGTAGCTATTTTTAGAGCCTGAGAATGATTTATTTTTATTTTTTTATTTAGAATGGAATGACTTGATTATTTTATTTAAAAAATCATTTTATTTTATACAGATGCCTTTGTGGAAAATTAATTCAGATCCAATTGTGCAAGATTTGGTCTCCTCCTTTTTAAGTTTATACATGAGGTGTTTACTGTATTTAAGGGAACCATGGCAAGATTTATTACCAACAATAAACGTGGGTGGTGAAAGTAAAAAGTAACTTTTACTTGTTCTTGAATATTTTATGTATGACTTACTTGGACTTGAGTACAAATTCAATCAAGTAACATTACTTCTACTTGAGTAGGATACATCAATATTCTATACACCTCTGGTGATATCAGGAAAAATATCTAATTATATTGTAATGGCCTGCATCTAAAATTTGATACATAATTGATTTTCATTGGATATGTTGAGGCTATTTTAAGGTCTTGTTTGTTTTTTGCTTTTTTGTAACATTTTTATTTAATTGTTGAATATTAAAAATGTATGTAACCCATTGGTTAATAATAAATAGGTCAGTTTTCTTATGCCTACTGTATAAATATTGCTCTCTGAGTAATATCAATGCAAGCCTTTTCTAACATTCCACACAGAGAAATGAACCCTCTCGAGTCCTGGGTATAACTGGCTGTTTTTGACTTTATATCTCACTATAAAACTGTTCAGCTTGCCTTGTTTGGTGTCATTTTTTTCAGCACAACTTTAGATGTATGAATTTACTGCTAATTGTCCATGTTGACATTAAAATCACACAAAACACCTAATCCGAGTAGAAAAAAAGGTATTTTGTCTGTGAAAATCACAAATATGTTTGAATGAAAATGTAAATATAAAGTCATTATCAAAAAACATATGTACAAGTTCACAAAAAAATGTTATATGGCATTTTTTCCAAATCATCAGATACATCTTTTATCAAAACCTCACAATCAGATGTCACAAATTCAAATCAACTTTATTTATATAGTGTAAATTACAACAAAGTCATCTCAAAGCGCTGAACAAAATATAGTCAATAGTAAGAAAGAAAAAAACCCAACAAGATCCACATGAACATGCTTTGAGCAACAGTGGGAAGAAAAAACTCCCTTTATATTATAGGAAGAAATCTCCAGAGAAACCAGGTTCAGAGGTGGCAGAGATCCTCTTCCACTGGTTGGGGTCAGTGAACAGAAGGACAAACAGAATAGAAGGATAGTCCATCAGAGTGTCTCAGACTAAACTCCAGCATCACCTGAAACAGGAGAAGGAGACGGGACTGACTGCAGGAAAAACACGATGCACTATTAGACACTCATTCCTAGTGGTTAACATTAAACGTCTTGCTGCATCCTCCATGCTTTAAAATGCTACCACTATAGACAAGGTTTTGTTTTGTACTCGTCGCACATAATGATACATGGGGTGGACATCAGTGTAAATGATTTGTGTGACGAAGAGTTCCAGTTCACGAATAAGATAGTGACACATCACAGGCCTAACACCACCACCAAGAGGAAAGAAGAACGGCCCGTCTTTACTGTTTGTTTCTGCACCGAACACGACAGAAATAATAAGTGAAAGTGCAGCATTATCTCCTTGGACTATCAAGATCATTTAAAAACGGATACAGTAGTCCTTCGTTTATGGCGAGGGTTACATTCTAAAAATAACCTGCAATATTTTTTTACAATTATGTGTTTTAAGGCAGTAAAACCCCTCACCACACACTTTATACACTTTTCTCAGACAGGAATGAACATTTCTCTCTTGTTTAAACTCTCTCAAAGTTCAAGCCTTCGTAGATTTTAAAACATAAAACCTGTTTTCAAACATACAGCGCTTCAGAGTCACACTGCTAGCGATCAGACATGTTCAACCATTCAACCATGGAGTAGAAGCTGTGTGTGACCACCTGGAGCTGTAGGACACGCTCTTTATAACCAGGACAGGACTAGGAAGGATTTGGCGTGGAGGAAAATTGGTGAGGAGGTGGTAGTAGCAGGTAAAAGTTCTCTCTGTAGCACTGAGCTAGCATAGCATTAGCTGCTAATCACACCGGCTTTTTACTGGTGGTTTACGTTTATGAGAGGAGAAAAAGGAGCACAGCTCCTCGCTTCAGTAGGTAGTGAAACTCACCGAGTTGGATGTGTCGCTGGTGGGTGAACGCAGCATTAGCCAATCAGGACGCAGAACACAATGCGTGTAACACAGAGGCCGCAAAAGGTGAACCGCGTTGTAATGAGGGACTACTGTATATATCGCTTTGATTCCTCACTTTCAACACAAGTTTAAATGGACACTGTGAGGCTGTATCTGGCCGTGCGTTGGTCTTTAATTGGTCATGTGATTAGGACTCGCTGTCATGTCCATCGACTGCTAAGGGTTAAGTAATAAAAGTATGGATGATTAGTCCCAATATTGTATCGCATCAATATCAGTATCGACCAACTTTGAAGTGAAAAAGATGTATTGAGACACAATGAAAAAATGATTTCTCTGTTGCTAAAAAAGAAAAGTCTTCTAAAAACAAATAACAGATGCAAAAATAAATGAAATAATTGTGCATTAAAAATGGACCACTTTTCATTTGCTGTGGCAAAAAGCAACAATGATTATGTTCTAATCAAGACGCTGTGTGTATTTCCCTAATGGACAAGAAATCATCAACATTTATTAAAGCTGCAGTGACTTGTTTGGCTGACTTCAACATTTATCAAGCTAACCAGACAAGATATTGATCACGTATTGACAGCTCATGCATCATCACAGAGACTGGAAATCCAAGGTTGGCTTTTTTTAAAGAATCTTTCTGTTTGTTGTGTGCGTTGTGTGGTTGTTGTGTGCTAATCGTATTGTGTAAAAAGTCCTGCTGTGTTTTAGAATCACAGTAAATCATATCAATCTGAGCTGCTTTAGTTGCGTCAGCTGCCGATTGTAATTTGTGCGTCTGTTTCAGAACAAATGTTCTGAATGAAAGAGACTCCAGTTGTGCCTAATCGCTCTGCAAATGTCTTTCCTGCCGAGTGGGTAAATTGCGCTGCTGCCATAATTTTGGATCGTGGAAAGCTTAGGAAAACAAGCCGATGCTGTTGTTTAAAAACTGCAGAGTCACACATGTCTCAGGGTTTTAAAAATCATGATGAGCGTTTAGTTTGACTCGCTCCACTTTACTGCTTCACATGATTCAATGGAGGTGAAACTCATGTTTCCAGGACGGAAATGTTGATTGTGTAGCAAATGAATGTGTTGCAGTTACACAGCTGGAGCTTTTCTATTGTCCCACTCTGGAATCAGCAGCTCCCAAACTGTTCTTCTTTGTTGGTGGATATCACAATAATCTCTCTGAAGAAGGCAGTGCTCCCTTCATTTTCTGTAAAGTTAGACTTTCTGTCATTGCTGGTTTTAGATACGTTACTGTCCATATGATGACATAACAAATACAGATGCAGATTAGACATGGCATTCTAAATACTGTAACTATGTCTTAGTGATTTACAATATCTGTATATATTGACCTAATGTACATTACTAGAGGTGGGACGGGGTAATAGGCTTGTGATAATGATGCAATATTTTAGGAAAGGTAAAAAAAGAAAACTGCATTTGGAAAAGTAGCCGTGCTTTTACTCGACTTTATACATATGAATACATATTACAGTGACCATATTTTGATTTAAAAAAAAAAAAAAAAAGGACACCTGGGTTCGACCTTTTCATACTCAAAGTACTCAACGTTTCCTTGTAACGGCAACATACAATATAGTAGATGAATAAGTTGCTATTCATAAGGTTTAAACATTTCTCTCTTCATAACAAAGACTTAGACAATCTGAAATCAGTGGCAACTCAAGCCATTCAACCTTTATCATATATTATAACAATCTGAACTTGAAAAATCTCATAAACCTTCTAAAAATCTTTTAATCATTGAAACAATGAGAAACATCTCCTCCTAGAAATTAAAACTGGCACAAATAAAACAATGACCTTAACTTCCAATGGGATAAGTTTCTTATCATCCAGGAGGGTCTTCTTGCTGACATTTCTTAATTAAATCCAATTTGGTCTCTTTCAGTTTTTCTCTTCTCTCTGCTGAGTGTCAGATTTTGTGAAAACACAGCGGCATCTTTAATGACTCCATCACGTGTGAGTGAAACACTGTAATGACATGATACTGGTCATCTGTAAAGAGCAACTCATTAGCTTTCAGAAACTGGTGGAATTTCCGATAATATTTCCCAGGAAATATTAATGGAGTTACGGTCTTTTAAATTAAGCTGTTCCCCAAGATGCATGCAGGGAAACCTGGACATTTTTATCAAATCCAGCCAGACGGTCCAAAAAAGATGGAAAAAGAGGACATGTACAGTAAATGACTGCCAACTGTTCCCTAAGGAATGGTTAGTGAATTTCTCCATTGTGAGATAATGAAGTATACAAACAAACTAAAGCCGAACATATGGACACTCATGTATATATATATATATATATATATATATATAAAAAATCAACCATAACATTCTAGTGTGTAGTACATTGTACATATGACACTCCCCCCCCACTTCCCCTCACGTTTCCACTGGTAGCCTCGAAGATAAATCTTGTGACGTTTAGTATTGCAATATCTTGCCACATGATAAATCATCTCATTACTTACTTAGTGTGTAGGATCATTTTCCAAACTCTATAGTTGGCACTACCCACCAAATCCTACAGGGTCTTGAATCAAGATCTTGGAGGAAACAAGAGGCAAAAAAACTGCTTTGATATAAAAAATGTCCCTCAGATCTTACTCAGTTTGAACACTTTTAGGATGCGTGATTAATGATGGTAGGACCCTCCTAATGGGACAGAGTTTGGACGGACCTTCAGGGCAACTTTTTTAATCTTTCGTGTCTTGTTAACTTTTGTGAAAGTATGTAAAGCTTTGTCTGGTTGTTGTGGTCTGTTAATACTGGACCCAAATAAGTTCAGTTACAGCTCATGCAGATCTTTCATTTATCTGCTTTCTACTGGAAAGCAGAAGAAAAATAAAGAACAGAAAATGGATGGAGCAGATGTGATCTCACTGATGCATTGCCTGTGCTGTAAACTGGAGAAGGTTCAAAGCTCTTATTCAGGGAACGGACTCTCGTGGTATCTCTCTAAAGAACTTGAGTAAATGTGTAATCCTTCAAACAGCATCAGTACTTTGAGGGGGGAGGTGGGGGGGACAGGCTAGCGATAGGCCCGTTTGTGATGCTGGAGCAGAGATAGTGTGGTTTCTGATGGTTGTGTCAAAGCGTGCAGCGCTCATTGGAATAACAACACTCCACGTCTGTTCACACTCTGATATTTTGGATGAATGCAGGATGGTGGCTTTGTTGCTTGGAAGAAAAGTCTGTCTATTATCACCTTCATATGTGTAATAAATATATACCTACACTGATGGATTTGTGATTTGGACATAATCTTAATTTGTTATTTTTATTAATAAAACCAGGAGTGAATAAGAAGGCACTTCATTATTACTGAAGACCTTAACATGCAGTTTTTAATTGTGCAGTTTAATGACGGACCATGTTTTTGCCATATGGAACTTGAATGTACTAATTTTTAACTCACACTGAAACAGGCCTTCACACACAGTAACAAATTAATGGAACATCTAGAGAATAATCATTTTTTTTGGTGTATTTTTCTGTAATTTTCAGAGTATCCGGATCAGTAATCCTGATCATGGTACCATGATCATTCACACTTTAAAAGCGTAGTGTAAATTTATATCCCTATTAATAATGATACAATAGGTCCAAATGTATGGACACCCCCATTTTTTTTTTTTTCAAATTGCAATGAAATGCGCAATCCGGATTCTAGTAGTAATCAGAAAAAATGACAATTTTTCTAAATTTGATTCTGTACATTACCACAGTTCACCAGGGCTCTCTTTTACAGGATTTACCAAACTTTTTTTTTTTTTTTTTACATTCTAAGGACAGTTTTATCACCTGAATCTGACCTCAAATCAACTCTAGGCCTTTTATCTGTTTATCAAATACTTATTTTACAGAGGAATTTACCAATTAATTCATTAAAATCCTTCAATGTGATTTTCTGGATTTTTTTTATTCCCATTTTGTCTCTCATAGTTGAAGTTTACCTATGATGAAAATTACAGGCCTCTCATCTTTTTAAGTGGGAGAACTTGCACAATTGATGGCTGACTAAATACTGTATCTTTCTTTCCACACCTGGGCAGAGGCGAGCCTCCACGCCTCGAGCGCCGCTGGCGTGTGGGGCTTTTCCCTCCATTCTCCTCTCCTGTGCTGAGGTGCAGCAGGAAGGAGAAGCTAGGTTGTGCTAGCACGTGGCTGCTAGCCGCTAAGCTAGCTGAGGGCCAACAACCAGTGTCTGAGGACCGCGTGGGGTGGCAAGGGCGATGTCGGAACCGAGGCGCCAACTGCTGTGTTGGGTCCGGTGCTCTAGCCTTGGGGTGGCTTCGAGCATTCGCAGTGAGCCGAGAATAAGGGGTGTCGGCGGTCAGCTGTCGACAGCTGTGGGGGGCGTAGAAGCAGTGCAGTTCTGTGCGTGGGAGGAAGGAGAAACACTGGTTGACCTGAGATGGTCGACAAAAAAGGATACCAACAGCAGCGTCAATAAGGGTCCAACTGTAGACGGTTCAGCTGCTGTGGCGAGAAGCTTCCTGAGTGAGAAGAAAAATTTGATTGGCGCTGTATTCTCCGCCCTCCCTACTTATAGTAGGCAGGACTACCTGCGGTGGATGAATACATTTTACCAGCCAATAAGGATTGGCGTGATGAGATGGGGCTTCTTAGATATGACGCGGAGGCATTTTTCCCATAGTGAGACATCAAAATGAATGTTATTAAGGACAACTCTTAAACCCTTTATCCAATCTGAATTTAGAAATCCTCAAATGAAAGCGGAGAGTCTGTACTTTATGTCCATGTCCATTACATAGAACTATAATTGTCAAAATACTCATGGTCCCTAACTGTATAAAAAGACACAATTTGGCAAACATGAAATAATTCTTGGATTAATTTTTCATTTATAGACATTTTTATCCTTTTTGATTTTGCAATAATTGTTAGCATTTCAACCAAGTGTAAAGTGGGACGTTTAAAACATGATGCAGTGCAAGTTTGAGTTGAGTAGGAATATTAGCTGAATGTAGTCATTAATCAGAGTGCTGACAGTATAACTACAGTAAGGGAATCACAACAGCTGTTACCTTAATTTAAAAAAAAAAAGTCTTTCTGGTGAATTTACTGTAACTGACAGTATTTTCTTCTTTCTTTTCCATCGTAAAAACACTGTTGTCAAATTGACGGTAACATAATCCACCTGTTTTTTTTTGTCCCCTTCCACTACAAAGTGCATGTTTATGCACTTTAATAAATGCAGATGGGAAGTCTTTTAAGTAACTGACAATGTTATGTTTTTGAAGTAGCACTTTCACTAAGACCTGCTCTGTAATTATGGCTGTATTCAGAGCACATTTGTATTCCTGAAAGGCCTGCCTGTGCTTTGCTTTAAGTCATGATGAGTTTGTAGAAAAATGTGATTTTCTTCATTACAATGGACCATTTTGTTGCCTTTGCAAGGTTTTCTTTCATTCCTAAAAGCTCATTCATCTGAAGACAGAGAGGAAGATAATGAAATGGAGAAGCCTGTGGTTGTAAGAGCTTTTACTGGAAGCTGAGAATATGGAGCATAAGACAAATCAGAAAACAGAGCTGAGTAGGAGACTAATGGTAATTTGTTTCTAAAAAGGGAGGAGAAACATCATTTTTATTTGTTCAGTCACTCGTAAAGGTTACTTAGCACAAAAGACTGGCTGAAGAGTAAAAAAAACCGAAGTTCTCCATGTGCCGCTTGTTACTTTATTACTGCCAGCAGAACCAATTCATCAACATAATGCATTTAACCAATTAAGCTGGATCTGATCTGGCTGCTGGGCTAATTCAATAGAGATTCTTGTTGATTTACGAGAGCAGGTTTATTGTGGTGCTTGGTTGGACGTCTGAAAGCCCAGTGGGAGATGATGAAGGTGCTTCAAAGAGAAAAGACAAACATTTCTCTGAAAACATCTGGCAGTCGTTTAAAAAAAAAAAAAAGTATTTTAAACCAAAAAGCAAACTGACATTTATTTACCTGCCTGTAGCTGCATATCCAATACTCTTGGAAATGTGCAAAATCTAAATAGCGCAGTAAAAACTGGTAATGGAAACACCCAAATTTCCATTATTGCAAAAAAAAATAAGTTCTTACGCTTTCAGGAGGAGGTATTTCAGACGTTTCGATACTGCAATGGGTCGCAAAAGCGCTATGGAAACACTTTTTCCGCAAATACATGTCACAGGACGTGACATCCTAGTCACATGACCGCCGCTGTCCGAGTAAACATGACACGATACATGTGGACAGAAGAAGAGACAAAGTCATTTCTTAGCATTATTATTGCTTCCACATTAGTTGTGAAATAACAAAGGAATGCCGAGTGTTATAAGGAGGTTTGGAGTGTCAGTCTTCATGCAGAGAAGTCTCGCGGGATGAGATTTCATGGGAGTTGCGAGGCGCAATTATACTTTGTCAACATTTAGAAATATCGCTTTTGTTTTCTGCACATCTGTAATGGATTAATGGTCAGGGGGGCTAATAATTCTGGGTGTGTCATTTTTGCCTTTTTTCTTTTAACTCATTGTATCAATAAAATATCTGAATCAAACTTAGTTAACATTTTGTCTGTTATTCTGGAAACACATACACTACAAACACTTGTTGTTAATGGCCATTTCCATGGAGAAAAGAAGAGTTTTCTTATTTCATAAGAAACACTGTACAATATAGTATGCAATGCTGCAAAATGGACAAAAATAAGAAATGTTCAAGTAAAATGTGAGTATCATACAGAGTTAAATTTATTAAAACCTAAACTCCATTATTTCTTTTCATGCCTTATTTGATGAGAACATGTTCAGATGAAGCCACTGTTATAAACACCTCGAACCAGATTAATGAACTGTGATTGGTAGGAATGATTCTTTTTAAGGGAAAGGTGATCTTAGTTGCATTCGTTTTTGTAAACTGTCATAAAGGCACAAATAGAAATGTTCCCAAAGGTCATAAAGATGGTCTTGGCTCTTAAGATGATGCTTTGCTGCAGTTTGTATTGCAATCTTTTTTTTTGTGGGATATGGAAGATTTGTTATGTATGTTTTGTTCCAAGATGTTGCAATAATAGGTTTTCTCAAGGTAAAGTAATATATGCAGGTACCTTGTTTTCTAAAAAGCAGCTTTGGGAAGTTCTATGGATGATGTTTTTCCTCTGGTGACATAAAGCAAATAAAGGAAGGATTTGACGACAAAAAGGTTATTTCTGGTTTTTTCAATGTCTGTCTGGTAGGCCCTGAAAACCACTGTTTTAATGACCTCAAGGTCACAGAGTGAGTTAAGTAGAGCAAGACGTCCCTGTGATATATGGCTAGATCACGTCTGTACCGGCCTTTCATGAGTACGGTGTAAGGAGGGATTTGCTTTTTTTGCTCTTGAACAGACAAGAATAGGCTGAGACCTCTTCCTCTGGCCACCTGCGTGAGTACGCCTGTCTTAGTCTACTAAACTTTGCTTGTGAATAAACCACAGTGAAATTATGCTACTCTTATCATCTGTCCTCGGAGCTGTTCAATTAAAAGATCTGGGAATCATTGCATTTCGAATATCTCCACATTTCACCTTACCTTTCATTCCATTCCTGAACGTAATACAAAGACTTAAAGTGCAACAAACTCACGGCGGTCCCTCTGACTATAATACATATTAATAAAACATAATGTGGCTAAAAATGTCTCTGATCCCTTTTTATTGAAATACAGTGTTTGTTTTGTCAGTTATAATCTGATATGTATTACATGTAGTATAATGTGGATTTTAGATTATTTATTTAAAGTTGTTCTCATGATCTCCGTCAGTCATCGTGAGTTTCCATAGGCGCTCATGTGTGCCTTTAAATGTTGTTGCCGCAAGGAATTGTGGGTCAGCATTATCTTGTCTCCTTTGGTAAAGAATGCATGAGCGTTTCCTAGGCTAAAGGAGGTAAAAAAGGAAACATTGAGTCTCTTTTCCTAAGCTTAACAAGAACTATCATGGCCACCACTTAAACACTTCTAGGGGTGAAGGAACAGTGGATAGGAAAGATGATAGGAGGGACTATTCTGACACAGCCATAGTCTTCTACCCTCTTTTGTTATGGGCTGATGGGATGCAGCTGCCGACTATGGGGGAGGAGGAACACAGGTTGCCAGTTTGGTCTTTATGCAGGATTCCTGGACAGACGCACACACCCTATGGCAGTCCGCGCGCAATCTGCTCCACATACCGAGTCCGAGGGAGAGCGATAACAGATGGGATTAATTGCTTGTAAACCTAAAAGAATCATTCTGTAGAAGTTTCACAATTCTACATACTGCAGCTTTAAGTTGGTCTGCACCTACAGTATAACAGTTTCGAAGGTTGCAGGAAAGACAGGTTTAATCAGACATGATACTAGACTTGTAGTACACTGTGGTGCTTCATCAACTACACATATTATTTAAACATCAAACCAACAAAATCACTGCTATTCACAGAAGGAACAAAGAGCTGTGTAGTGGGCTCAACTTTACACAAATAAAAGTTTTAAAAAAGTACTTGGTAACAAGGGCATCCTTGGAAAAGTATAAAGTACAATATTTGTTTTTCAAATGTGAGAAGAGTGAGAAGTATTCCTCCCAAAATAATATGGTACTTGTAGTATTTTTCAAGTATAGGGTTAGGGTTAGTTAGGGCGTTAATCACTGTAGTGAAATGTTTCTCTGCATTTTACCTATTTCCCCTGATGAGTAGCAGTACTGTACTTAAGTAAAATGACTGTTACTGTCACCACTGAATACAGATTGAACGTTTCTATTTATTCATAGACGATATAAAAATTATTGACCGATGTCCATGTGACAATGAAGCTTGTTTTTCTTTCACTTCAAAGGTTTTCAGTCTTACATTTTGATCAAGTTCCTTTTTTTCCCCCATCATTTTTCTTTGTTTCTAACTCAGGCTTCACTGTACATTTCTCACTCCATTATCTCTGTTTCTTCTCACCCTTAGCCAGCTTAATGCGCACACACACACACACACACACACACACACACACACACACACACACACACACTCTCTCACTCACGCCTCAGCACAGACCATTCAGTTCCGCCAGCTTGTCGGAGTGTGACTGATTGATTACTACCCAGAAGGCTTGGCTTTGTTGATGTCAGAAACAGGACAGGTACCTCAGACCACGGGGGGGGGGGGGGCAGAGAAGATTGATGTCTCTCTCCTTTAAACCCTCTTTGCCTTTTTCTACTCTCTCCATTTTTATCCTAAGACACTTCATTGACCCCCCACTGGCCATTGGAAGAGATTTTGGTTGAAAAACCAGCTTCGTTTTCCAGTCGTTCAAAGTAATGGATTACAAACACCTGAATTGGTACTTGTACTTATATCTAGATCAGTAATTTTACTTGTCTTTGAATATGTTTTAAAAGAAGTAAAGTAATTAATTAAATTTTGACACATAATCGTTGATAGTTTAGTTGTTCGCACGTCCGCCTCACAACAAGAAGGTCCTGAGTTCAAGCCCTGGGGTGACACTTGGGTCCTTTGTGTGTGGAGGTTGCATGTTCTCCTTGTGCTGTGTGGGTACTCCTGCTTCCTCCCACAATCCAAACACATGACTGTTGGGTTGATTTGAGTTTCTGGATTGACCGTAGGAGTGAGTGTTGGTGTCTGTGCTGCTCTGCGATGGACTGGCGCCCTGTTCAGGGTGTACTCCCACATGGCTCCCATTGAGGGCTGGAAGTAGAAACCAGAAGACCCCTGTGACCCTGAAAGAGGACAATGCAGGTCTGAAAATGGATGGATAAACTAAATGTTTACAAGATTGAGGAATTATTCCAATCGGAATGAACCAGCCACCTAAACCAGATTTAAGTTTAATTCAGAATTACCATTTTCATTTGGAATGAGGTGTTTACAAGGTCAGTTTAAAGAGGACTGCACTTTTATTCTGAATTAAAGGAGAATTAAAGCTCTCATGTAAATGTGGCCACTGTCAGTGAGAGTTATGGGAAATAGAAACACACCAACCAAACCATGTGACAGTATTGTGTGCAGTAAAACAACTTCATATTTTAATAGGAAAATACCTGTAATTATCTTTTGCGTGAACCGTATATAAACTCAAATTATAGCGTGACATCAAAGGCTGGAATACCTTATTACTCATTCCACATGAGATATTGCAAACCCTCATGGCCCTGGCGTCACCCCTGGGATGTTTTCTACTCTTGTTTAGCTTCCTCTGTCCTGGAAGAATAAAGACCAGAGTAAATGTCATCCCTTGGACTGGAATGTCTCATGACATCCATGTTCTTCAGGCTTTATTAAAAGAATAGCCTGTCCTTTCAAAATCTGTTTTCTCTGTTTCAACTTCAGTGACCTCTTTATCTTGCTCTAAAATCTCATCCAGAGCTTTTCTGACAGTAAACTGCCTGTAGTAAGTCATTAAGTCATTTTTCAATTAGAACTGTAGTAATTCACGTCAACAAATTAGAAAAAAAAAAAAACACTTTTCTTTTCCAATAAAATTGTTATTTGAGGACAGAACAACAAATTAGCGTCATTTCTGTATCTGACCTTTACTATGATGAACTACTGTGGTCTCACAGAGATGTCAAGGCAGTGTTGATATGTCTGACTTTGCTGGTGAATAACCATATTTTTCTCATCAAAACAGTTTTGATGGAACAATCTGTGTGTATCTCTGCAATTATACGAAGGGTGTTGTGCTGCAAGGCTTGCACCTCTGCCTTAGATGATGGAGTGGGTGGTTCTTTAACCAAAAGGTCGCTATAGCTCCAATTCTAGCTGCTCATATGATGGCGTACTTGAGTAAGATATTGAGCACAATATAAGACTGAAAACCCCACATTGGGTTTTTAAAACTACAGTTGGAATAAGAATGTAAATATGTGACTCATTATAAAAGTGGTAAAATGCACTTAGAAACGACTGTTGAGAGGTTTGAACTATAACTGTCAGGTTCTGTTTAGTTTTGTTTAGCCCTTTACTTCTGTTTTCTAGTGTAACTCTTGTCTCTGTGTTCCAGGGATTCCTGCTTGTGGCCCCACCCCCCAGTGATGTCTGTGTGCTTGGTTTGTGACTGATTAGCTCCCTCATGTTTCCACCCAGGTGTGGCCCATTCCCAGTCAGGCCTCCTGCACTATTTAGCGGAGTGCTTGAACACTGAACACTCATTGTGTAGTGTCACACTCCTTGTTCCCTGCTCTCTGTACCTCCTTGTGTCTTTTTGGATTTACGTTTTTGTTTTGAACTGGTTCCATGAATGCTACTCCTGCATTCTGCCTCCATTTCTCTCTGCATTTAGCTCCACGCCATCACTACACCCTGACAATAACTAGCTCATCGCTAGCTCAAATAGCCTGTAGCCCCACCTGTGACTTTTTTTCTGAATAAGGAGGAGAAGTTCACAGGTGGACCTTTGGATAGCGACCATCTTGATCCTGTAGAGCAGAGATGGACAACTTCTGTCAGAGCAGGGCCCACAGCAATGATTAAAGTGATTGTCTGATCCAAGGGCCACATTATCAACATTTATGTTAGCAATGAAAACAGGAGTGTCTGCTCACTTTTGTTCAGGGGCCAAATACGGAGCAGTTTATCTTAAGTGGACCTCAGTTTTTAGGTGGGAAAATGATATTTTAACATTATTGTGCCCTAGTTTGCACTTCTAACATAAAAATAAATTATAAAACATGTACAGCACTGATAATATCAAAGCAATAAGTAACAATCCCTACAGAATATTAACAGTTTAACATTAAAAATGACGGCCAACATGTGATATAAGCATGGGGGAAAATGCTTATATTGTGGAGTTTGATTGAATTTGTGTATTATTTCTAGCTGATAAATCTCCAACTGAATTAGTTGGTAATTTACACAATGATTTTTTTACTTCCTGCTGTGGGCAGAAATAGATTCTCTAAAGGGCCAGATTTGGCCCCCGGGCCTGGAGTTTGACATGTTTGATTTAGAGTAATAACTAATTTGAGCATTAATACAGGTAAAAACAAAGTGTCTTGTCTTTGTTGTCCTTATGTGTGGGTTTTCTTTGTTTTTTAGTTTATTTTCCTGTCAATATGGAAAGTTTTGTTGCCTTCTTGTGTTTTTTGAGTCATTGTGTGTTTTTGTTCTACTCTTTGTATATTTCTCATTGTTTCTGAAGTCCTTTTGTACTTTTGACGTTTTTTGTGTTTCTGGAGTTTTGTGTTACTGTACCTTTTTTTTTCTCTCTTTCGGGAGCCAGAACATCTCCAAAATTGAATAACCTGTTCCTTGTCTTATTTATCAATGTTCCTGAAAATTCTATCCAAATCTGTTCATAACTTTTCAAGTTATCTTGCTAACTGACAGACAGACTGACAGATAAACGGAGACAAAAACATAACCTTCCCGCTCTGTGCTTCGTGCTTGGCGGAGGTAATTAATCACAATTACTGAGCCTGAAATAAATAACCTAATAAAAGTTAACCTTCCTCTTGTGTTAGCTTTCTGTTAGCATCTCTAATGATAACGGGTCCTAATCAGCTGTAAAATACACTGCAAAAAAATATCTATCATCTAATGTCTTGTCTATCTATTGGTTACTTTGTTCCTTCCTAATCAGTGAAAATATTGGTATAAATATTTTTGGTGTGGGTGTCTGAGCCTTTTTTGTGTCAATAATTATGCGATTAAATTTATAATTGAACTTGACCCTGGTGTATACACAAATATTCATTCATGTAGTATTTTTTTCTTCCTTTTTTTTGCTATGCTGGAGTTCTAGTCGATGTTTTTAGGAGGTCTTTCTTTCTTTCTGCCCCACTACCTCTCACTATCACTCCTCACCCCGTCTGTATGCTCCAGCGCTGTGGGAGGGGGGGGTAATGATCTGATGTGGGATCTGACCTTTACTACCCTAAGCAGCTGTAACGCAGCATTTGCAACAATAATGGCCAATGCCAAACCACCCATTGTGCAACCCCAGCCAGATGTTTTTGAACACCTGGAAATTTAATGATCTGACCAGGGAGAAGACCCTTTGGCACTGGGACCAGTCTCCCAGTTCACTGTAGGTGTAGCCAAACTGTTGGAGGATGGATGGAAGCAAACAGCTGAAACAAGCAATGTTGGCTGGAGATTAAGAGCTTGAAATGTGAAAAATGAAACATGGAAACCTCCAGTAACTGGCTCTGTGGGGACTTCAAATCATAAAGATGATTTGTGCGTCTATATATATCTCCCGTCACAGTTCCTATAGAGTACGGTACTTCTGATGCTAACACGCTTGGGTTTCCCTGCTTGATTCTTTATCCATGTTACGTGTGAATGTAATATTTTAGGTTTTTTAATGGTTCAGATATTCCAAAAAGAAGATTTTTTTTTTTTTCCACACACTGGAGACATTTTCCACCTCTGACCCGTTGTGTGGGAGGACTGTTGATGATGTTCAGAGCATGCACACAGGATCAAAGATGTTATTTATTTTGACATTTATTTTTGACATTGACAAAAATGGTATTTGAACATAGTGGAGTGAGTTTTTTTTTTTTTTTTTAAATTTTTTTAAGCATTTCTTGTTAGTTTCAAAGAAAAGACGGAACAATTCCAGTTCCTTTGCTAGGTTTTCTACATTGAGACAAGAATAATGTTTTCTTTTGTGCCTTAGTTTCTTTGGTAAACTTTACTTGAAATGTTATACAAAAGGCTGTCATTATCAGTCATTATCAGTCATTAGCATGAATAAGGTGTCATGGAATGTCATTCATTAAACTATTAAATTATGGCCAAATGAGTTTGTGTTTGAAGGTTGGATGTACAAAGAGGTGAACATACTCTGTAGTGTTATAGAGGGGTTTATTTGTGGGTGCAAAATCAAACGGCGTGTGTGATTTCCCTGGTTTAATTCTAACGGACATGAACATAATAAATTGATAAAGTTTGTACCAATGCAGCGGTTTAGGTAGAATCTGATTAAATACATACATTTGTACAAATGAAACTATTTATTTAGCATTTCACATTTCTTAGTGCAAGGGTGATTATCGTGTGTGTGTGTGTGTGTGTGTCGGAGCAGATCAATTATAAGCTGTATGCCATTTTGCATGATTGGCACAATAAACGTTGTAGTCCATATTGTCAGGTGGACAGTGGAGGTGGGGTGCACACACACATGAGTGCGTCTGTGTCCTGAAATGGACAGAAGTGTCCGCTGTGAAAGAAAAAGTAAACGGGAGTGCATCGCTCTATGCTCGGGCTGCATAAACAAAACATGCACGCACACACATACAAACACACAGCAGACGCTGTTGGAGTCGGTAGGCTCGGGAAGAGGTCGGCACTCAGCCGCTTTGCTCCAGTTGTTGCTGTTTGCACATTGGCTTTATGTTTGTGCACCGATGTGAGTGAAATAAAGCCATGTCACGTAAAGCAAACAACTCTTCGGTGTAAATGAGATGATAAAACAATGCAATGGGAGCATCTGCAGTATATCAGTGGCCCGTGTCTGCTTGGCTGTGAGCGCGTAGGTCTGGTGCGTACTCACGTAGCTCCTCAAGCTATTCAGCGATTGGCAATTTATGAAATTATTCATTAACTGTAGCAGTACAGTACAAACAAATGCAACTTCGCACAGCTTTGAACCAAGATGCAGCAATGTAGCAAGTATGAGCTCTGTCCTTGAACACCAGAGATATTTAAGCCACAGACAGACAGACAGACAGACAGACATTTCTTGCTTTGATAGAGAGATTGACACCTTTTGCTAAATTATGACACCTTTGGAACTATGTTGGCATTTTTTGGGTCGGGTTAAGGTTAGAGTGGTGTTTCTCAAATGGGGGTACATGTACTCATAGGGGTACGTGATGGCACTACAGGGGCTACTTTAGAGAGAGTGTGTGAGATGCTATTTTTGAAAATCCTGTAAATCAAACTTTCTTCAGCCACACTTTAACACTCAATAATGATAATATTGATGACAATAATGATAAAAAAATTCACCAAATGCACGACTAAAATTGAGAGGAGTGTGTGTTTATTAAGGGTGGAGAGAGAGAATCATAATAATAATGATGATGATGATGATGACAATGATCTTGATTAGAACATCAACTGAAAGTGCAAAGGTCAGTCTTGGTCTCCACCAGGTAGGAGATGATAGAAATAACAGAAATAAATCTATTCTGTAGACACTAAATACTGTTTTATTCCAGAAAATGGGATTTTTTAAATGTGTTTCAACACTCATTCCATCATTGTGATCTATAGTTAATTCACAGAATTCTGAACAAAATGTTGTAGTCGGACATAACGGGGTACTTGAACCAAAAAAAGTTTGAGAACCACTGGGTTAGGGTAACCAACGACACTTAATGACAGCCTTCATGACACCTTATTCATCCTAATGACAAATAATGACAGCATAATGTCAGCCTTTATGTTTAAAACTTCAAATGAAGTGTTACTGTTTCTTTTTAGTCAACTCTATTTCACAATGTCTTCTGTTACTTCCTGTACCTTTGTCTTATTTAACCATGACACATTTTTTTCCTTATGTAAAGCTGCTGTTGAAGATATTTTCTACTTTCTAAGATGAAGACATAGTGTAGGCATCATAGATCAATAAATCTAAGATCTTTTGCTTTAATCATCACTGTGAAAACTCTTATTGACATTAGCTGGAACGCAATATTTCTAAATATTGACAGTGTAATTGCGTTTTGAACGTGTTTCCATTGAAGGTTGTTTTGGAGCCTCGCAACTTCCGTGAAATCTCGTCCCGCGAGACTTTGCTACAATACACAACACTCTATATTGCTTTGTTATTTCACGCCTAATGTGGCAGTAATAAGTCTCCTTGGAGGAGTGGTCATGTGACCAGGTACGTCATGTCCTGTGACGTGTATTTGCAAAAAAGTGTTTCCATAGCGATTTTGCGACACAGTTCAATATCAAAACATCTGAAATAACTCGTCATGAAAGCGTAAAAACTTCTTAGCGATATTTGAGTGTTTTTTTTTAATTCAGGTGTTTCCATTACCAATTTTTATTATTTTATAATAGCGTGAAACACAGCTATTGTTGTAAAGATTTTGTGCATTGCATTGTGGGATGTGGAGTCCCATAGACAGATGCCTATTTTTATTTCATTGTTACTGTAATGTATTGTATTTGATCCCAAAAACTGTGTCAAAGTGACTTTTCAACACATTTCTGGTGTTTGTTCGAACTTTTGCAAAACAATGACAGATGTTTATTGTGGGATTTACACTGATCAAAATCTAATAAACTATAACAAAAATGGTGCCCAACAAATCACTGTCTTCCTCGTCTGGCAAAGAAATGTAAGAAATCATAAGAATGAATTAACCATCAGGGCACCTTTAAAAAAAAATAAATAAAACTCTTTGAACTAATCCCAAAACGGTTTCCTTCATTAAACTGTCATAAACATTTTTGTTCTCCCTTTTTTTTCACTTCAGATCTTTTTAACAACTTCCGACCTAACAATTGATTTAAAGTTTTCATTATAATTCTGTTTTTATGCCTGTTTTGGCTTAAAAACACCTTTTTTTGTTGTTAAGTAAAATACAATCAGGTGCAATATTTGGTATGAAGTTATTACAGCCTTGACTAGGTTAATAACTGATAGGAACATTCATTTTAAGGCATTATTATGAGCATTTATTGCAAAAAAACCAAAAACAAACTACACTCTTTGAGCTTAGGTACGTAACGTACCCTTCATAAAAACGTTTTGCACATTTTTTTTTTTTTACCTCAGATCTTTTCAACAACTTCAGACCTAACCCATAAATATGTTTTTCATTAAATCTTTATATATATTTACTGTATGTGGAATATTTGGTATGAAAACATTGCATTTTGGCCAGAAATGTGTTAGAAGTCACTTTTTTGGGTCAAACACAATACATCACTGTACGAATGAAATAAAAACACCTATGCATCTGTCTATGGGACTCCACATCCCAGAATGCAATGCGTGAAACTAACGACAATGTCAATAAGAGTGTTTACAATGGAGATCAAAGCAAAATTTTGAGCAGTAATTTCCACCTTTTCAAAAAAAATTTTATGAGCAAATAATTGTAATTCTCAGGCTCACACTATGTCTTTGTCTGATGAAAAATTATCGCCCCCGGCATCTTTAAGAAAATATCTGCAAACCGGTCTTTTTTTTAGGCAACATCACACATCACCACAGCTGTAGCTAATTGGTTTCATTACCAAGCACATCATCCGTTTACCAAACGTAAAACATGATATCTAGATACACATACATGCTGACATTCTGTTTGACCGTTCCGTCTTCATGCACTAATGGGTTATTAGATCCACTTTTCCTGCATATCTCAAACCTGGAGGCGTGTCTTTAGATCTCATTTTCTCGCCGTCTCATCTCTTTGACTCATCTTTCTACGCCAGGGTGAGATTGGTCAGGGGGCCAGATTTTTTTCAAGTGAGACCTCAGGGGCCCGAATTACACTTCCGCTCTGAAAGACCAAACACTGACTCAACACATGGATATGCTGCTTGAAATTATTCATGAAGGCCTACACATCAAAAAGAAATTACATTGGCTCCACAATAGCCTCACAATAAGCAGCCTAAAGCACGTTACCCTCTAAAAACGTAACATTGTCCTATCCATGCAAGTAGCGTACATCTATAAATTAGAAATGCAACAAAACACATTTCCTATAAATAACACAAATGTAAACTGTGAATTACTTTTATCATATTTATTGAAGGCTTGCACATGAAAACGATCATGGATAATTAGGCCAATTAAAAGAAGGCCAGAGTTAGTCTAGAGTTAGAGTCTGAATGTGATTGAGCTTCTCCACTGTACAGCCTACATCAGTCAACCCCACCCCCTTTATTCCCTCCCACCTATATCACACAGAATTATGATAAATGGGGAGACGAGCCTTCTTCAGCTACATTTTACTTGTTGAAGCCAGATACCTTTTCACTTTCACCACCTTCGCTCAGCTGCAGCTGAGGCAGCAGCAGCAACAAAACAACTGACGGATTCCACCAAAATTAAAGGTCCCATGTTATGTTATTTTTCACCCATCTCCAGTGTTGAATGATCTGACTGACATTCAGATTAGATCTATCACAAAAACATCTTCTACCACCTAAAGAACATCTCCAGAGTGAAAGGTTTAATGACTCAGAAAGATCAGGAGAAACTGGTCCATGCTTTTATCTCCAGCAGACTGGACTATTGTAATGGTCTTCATCAAACATCTACAGCTGGTTCAGAACGCTGCAGCTCAGGTCTGAACCAGAACAAAGAGGTCAGAACACATTAGTCCAGTTTTAAAGTCTTTACACTGGCTCCCAGTCAGCCTCAGAGGAGACTGTAAAGTTCTGCTGCTGGTTATAAATGTGTGAATGGGTTTGGTCCAGAATACATCAGTGACATGTTAGTCAGGTATGAACCCAGCAGTTCTCTCAGATCTATGGACACAGGTCAGATAGTGGAGCCCAGAGCTCATAGTAACCATGGTGATGCTGCTTTTAGTTGTTATGCTGCAAAGAAGTGGAACAAACTGGCAGCAGAGCTGAAGTCAGCATCACATGTGAACATTTTTAAATCAAAGTTAAAGCAACTTTTTTTCTCTACTGCGTATGATTGAGAGGGAAATTATTGATCATGTTGTTGATGTAATTTGTTTGTTGATGATTGTAATTGATTTTACTGATTTTAAATGTTCTTATTGATTTTAAACAGTTGAATGTTTTATCATGTAAAGCACATTGAGTTGTCTTGTGTATGAAATGTGCTATACAAATAAATTTGCCTTGCCTTGCCCAACAACATAGTATTTGAGATTTATTTTCCCAAACCCACCTGTTTTCTGGAGTTTTAGACTCTGAAAAGTCACTTCCTGACCAATTCTAAAACAACAGTTGATCACTAGTGACTTTCTTTTGCTATTCACACATTCTTGTTGTTTTTTCAGCCAAAAAACTGCACATTACAGTAAAATACATGGTTATTTAAGCAGATATTGTGATTGTGAGTCAGAAAAACATTGTTTTATGAAGTGTATGCTCCGTGCAGCAACAGCAGCTGTTTCTGCCGCTGCTTCAAACACTTACCGGAGTTGCTACGTTGCTTTATTGTCATTATCTCATGTAGAGATTACAGGAATAGTCCATCCAAGGTGATAGTCTGAACCGTTGTCTCATTGTGTCACAAACAGTGTTGCCAGATTCGTGGTTCGTGTTTGGGTTGTTCTAAGATGTGATTGGGCTGGAAATTGTCCATCTGATCTGGCACCACTGATTCCCGATTTCACGTGTGACATCACAAATGTAGGAAATTTGAAACAGAGCAATTTTCTCTGTGTTATAAGACTGACCACAAACAAACGACTGGACTGGTATTTCACATTTTGTGTGCTGGTGGACACAAAAAAAATATTAAATAAAAAATAAAAAAATAAAAAAATTGCTCTCCCATATCGTCCACAGGCTGGATGTGATGTACAATTGGGTCGTAACCATGGCATCCCTGTTCTACACCAACTCCACAAGTTTTTTTTTGTTTTGTTTTTTTAAACCAGTGTATATGCAGACGTGAAAGTAATTGATTACAAGCACTCATGTTACTGAGTTGCTTGTTTGGGTACTTTTACTTTTGAGTATATTTCTGAATCAGTCATTTTACTTGTAATTAAATTTCAAAACAAGTAAAGTAATTTGTTACATTTCTACATCCAATAGTTATTGGGTCAATTGTTGATCAACGGACATTGTTAAACTACAGAAAACGAAAGGAAGTGTCTATTTGTACGGTTGTCGTACTGACAACCCCCGATGCTATTGGTACGGTTACCAAAGTAAATGTACGTAGCGTCTTAGGTTTAGGGTTTGGTTGTAACCCAATATTGCAACAATATCTAGGGTTGGGTTTAGGGTAAGGTTTAGTCTCAGTCACGCAACCTAAACTGGTCAAATAGGGGCGCTGCGTACGAATAGAATGTTAGTATAATGATACGGCAACCGTACAAAATGAAATGATCAGACATCAACAATCAAATGCATCACATCATAGCCGACCAATCAGATTAAATGTAATGTACGGTGCCAAAAAAAATTAAATGCCTGTTATATTCTCAGTTTTAAAGTTTAGAACCTGCAAATTTTATTATTTTGAATTTAATTCATAATAATGTTTTTTTCACCCTTCTTTATGGAGGGCTGGTGATGGTCAAAATTATAAAATAAAATAAATGTATTATTTTAATTGCAATAAAAGCTTTCACAAAAATATTGCACTCGATGTAGTGTTGACCTTCGACAGCATGTGCAGACGAGGTACAGTTTTATTTTTTTCACAATTTCAATCATGTAACGGTACTTGTTGAGTAGGACTCTTTTCACTTGTGGTTCTATTCAACAGATGAATAAAATACATTGGTTTAAAGCAGTTCAAACTGTAAATATCAGGTAATTCAATCAATTTGGACGTCATTTTAATTCATTTATTTTTTTAAGTGTTCTTATTTGTTCCAGACATGTCCAATCATTGCATGCAACATCAAACAAATGAATAAATAGAAATATTTTACATCTACAACCCTTACAGACACATCTAAATAATACAAATCTTTTTTTCTCTGAGGTGTTTGCATGTTCTCTCTGTGCTTGTGTGGGTTTTCCTCTTTTTTGGAAAATTGTGGGACATAAGAAACAGGCCTATATTTGGTGAATAAGTGACTGTGTTCAGTTTTGTGTCAGTGGTTTCCTCTATATTCATCGATGTGTTCAATCTTATATATTACACATAGGCAACTGGTGGCCCGGGGGCAACATGTGGCCCTCGGTCCAATTTTGTGCATCCCCCAAAACAAATCCCCAAAGTTTGTATTTCAAGAAGTTATAATAAATATAAAGCCCAACATAATACACGAAATAACTCCCAAAACATAAATCAACAGCAAAATGCACAAAGTACACAAAAAATTCCCAAAATCCACAAAATGGCAACAAAAACACAATAAACCACATAATACAGAATAGCTTCAAAGACACACAAACTGACAACAAAATTACACAAAATGACAAAAAAAAATACCGATAACCAAAATACAGAAAGTGACGCACAAATCAACAACATACTGTACATGCAGAAAATGACAGAAAAATACACAAAATTACATCAAAAAAATGACAAAACAAAAAAACCACAGACAAAGACGAAAGATAAAACCCCTCCCCCCCTGTATTAATGCTCTGATTGGTCATTATTCTAAATGCTGATATTAATATTGATCATGTGGCCCTCGGATCAGATAGCGTAGCACCACATCTTGGGCCCTGGGTACAAACCACCTTGTTAGGCCCCTACTGTAAGTTGTGTTGTGTTTTTTTTTTTGCCCGGAGTCTATACGAGTATTCTTGCATTATTAAACAGTATAAGCTTTCTTTTTTCTTCACATTAATCCAGAAGTTCCCAACCTTTTTCGGGTCGTGACCCCATTTTAAATATTCCAAATGTCTGATGACCCCAGAGACTTTTTTTTGTTTCGTTTTTAATCATGTTTATTAAAGTAGAGTAGGCAGGATTAGTGACAAATGCGCCACCTCAGATATTTGTATACTGTATTTTATTTGAACTAGATTTTTATTTGAGAAAGTTTAAGTATAGGATACAGTTATTTGATATTCATCGTGTGTGATTTTTAATCCTTTTTTTACCTACTTTAAAAAAAAAAAAAAACATTTTTATACAATAATTAGACATTATAGGCGACCCTATTTTAATTCCAGGTGACCCAACAAAAATGTTTAAAATGTATATACATATGTACATGTATATAAAACAGACTTCTGAGGGCCCCCCTGCCTTGGGCCCTGGGTACTTAGTACCCTTTAACCCCCCAGTCCGACGCCCCTGCAGATACAATCACATGTTTGTGGCCCCTGCTGTGATAGAGTTGACCATCCCTGTTATATATAATACATAGATATGATGAACAGTCTTCTTTACACATCTGTGCACATGCAACCCTTTACAGTCATTCACACTTCATTAATTGTTGTGGAGCTGAATGCTGCACTGACAAATTAATTGAAATAAACATTTCAAAGTGAATGTTTGTGTGTTTAATGACAAAGATAGACATGTTGAAGTCTTATTGTTG
Organism: Gouania willdenowi; assembly: GCF_900634775.1. Classification (NCBI taxonomy): domain Eukaryota; kingdom Metazoa; phylum Chordata; class Actinopteri; order Blenniiformes; family Gobiesocidae; genus Gouania; species Gouania willdenowi. The sequence goes on from NC_041052.1 coordinate 39,330,319, forward strand.
AATATAATATTTATAAGATGGAACTGAGGCTTTTTTCTGTAGAGCTACTGAGTGAGAGGAGAGTGAAAGTTAAAGTAGTGTTTTTGGTCGTGACCAGTGTTGCTGCAGGGATCATGTCTGAGCTCCTGTGGAGCTGAGCTCAGTACGACGTAAATCCTCACAACTGTCATTCTGCCAGATTATTCTGCAAATGATCTTTGGCTCTGTGAACACGAGCACACAAATAGGTTGATGTCTTCCCTTAGCTTTGGCTGCACGCTGTGCTCAGTGCCATTCTACGTTCTTTGAACTAACATGACGATTACTGTCACTGTGCCACAATTTCACTACACATGGACACAGATTTGTTGAACATTGACATATACACACATTTTAATATGTTCACTCATAATTTGATTTGATTGTATCTGTGGTCAATTCAATATATATACGGTTTGTTCTTGGCCAGAGATGAGCAACTATTATCATGGAGGGAGCAACAAAAATATAATCCAAGAGCCACATTATTAACATTAATGTCAACATTCAGAATAATCCCCAATCAGAGCAGCAGTATAGGGAAGAATACAGGCTTTGTTCTGTGTTTTTGTCTTTGGACTCATTTTGTATATTCTCTTATTTTATGGGTTTTTGTTGTCTTTTTTTAATGTATTTTTGAATTTTATTTTTTGTAGTTGGAGTATGTTTTTGTTTTGTGTGTTTTTGGAGACATTTTGTGCATTTTTGTATATTTTTGTTAATAGTTATGTATTTTGTTTTCTCTAATTTAGTTTTTTTGGAGTGATTTATAATGAATTTTTTTTTTTTGTACGTCTTTAGAGTACTTTTTTCATGTTTTTTGGTTATCCTACATATTTTGTGAGTTTTCTGTTTTGTGTTTTTTTCATTTTTCAATTTGCATGTGTTTATGTGTACTTTTTGTACGTTTTTGTATTATTTTTTTTTTAGTTTTTTGGTTATCCTAGATATATTGTGCGTTTTCTGTAAATTCATTCAGTCATTTTGATTTTTTTTAATGTAACATTTTTTGAATATTTTTATGGTTTTTGGTGATCTTTTTTTCTGTTTGTCTGTATTATTGTAGTTTTTTGTAATTTTGTACATTTGTTTTAGGAGCCAAACAAAATTACACTAAAGGCCGCATTTGGCCCCCGGGCCACCAGTTGCCCATGTCTGTCGTAGGCCAAGCAAAGTCTATGAAGTTTGTGAAGGCTATTGATTGATGTGTCTCTCTTTAAGATCATTTAATCATTAACATCATTAACATAGCGATGGCTGCCCCTCTAATACTAATATCCATTCCATTTTGAAAGGTTGCTAACCAGATCTGACACCATATTGTGTTACATTTATTAATCTTAAACCAGATTGTGAATGCAGACGTGCATAATCTTCTTTGGAGTTGCCAAATCCCACCATTTGTTGTACCTGTGGGTGTTTATCCCAGTAGACTCATGACCCATTTTGTGGCATATGTCCACCCTTCTGTACATATACATTAAACGGGAATTTTACACAATTGGGACGATAAAAACTCACTTTTTTTAAAATGTGAACATACTAATGCAAGCACCACTGTTGGGAAAAAAAGAAAGTTTTTTGGTGTAACTAATTCCTTAACATACTGCAGTCAATGACCATCCTCAAACAACCATATGTGAAAGACCGCAGGGATAAGATGCAGGAATAGACTCAAGGTGTTGTCCCCCAGGGCTGTTGAAGGAGGATTTAACTACTCTTGCAAGGAAAACAACATATTGTTTCATGTTTTAATTGGAGCAAGGTAATGGTCTATGAAGTGTTGTGTATTAGTCACTAAGACAAGCTGTTGGGATCGTCGTCGCATGTGTGCAATCACGTAAAGGCTCTGGCTTTCAGCGTTAAAAATCCCACCTCCAAGCAGATTGTTTCACTACAAACCGTCTTGTGACAACGTTGTGTTTAAATCTAGATTATAATGATTTTTTATTTATCAAAGCTTATTTAAAACAACAGTCGTTCCACACTGTAGCGTTGAGAATAGCTGAGGAACAGATTGCAGAGAAATGCATTGAATATGTTTTTGAACAGCTGCATCAGCAAATCCATCACACAATGCGTCATTAGACGTTGAGGTGCAGTGGAGTTTAACACCGACACAGGATGACAGTAAAAACATGTAAAACTCAGAGATGAACCTGGCTTTGCATTTGAAAATCTCGTTTTTGTTTATCATTTATCCGTCAAACAGTTTAAAACTGGTGGTGGGACTCGACTACAACATGTAATTAATTAAGGACTTTGTAATCAATTAATCACACAAAACAATATTTGACACAAGAAGCAGCGTTTTTTCTATTTAAATGGTTTTTAGTATATGACAACAAAATAGTGTTTATTATTTCTATCACTGAGTGCTAACATAATGTGTCATATGAATAAAGAATATTATGATCGCATTGTTCACAAAGCACAAACTTAAATTTAATGAAGCTATTGTAATGAAGACTGCATTTCTTTGTGAAACAAACGTGTTTTTGTGTATTCATTAAAATAAAAAAAACAACACTTAGTCCAGAACATTCCAGAGAAGTGGAAACAGAAAGTGTAAAATAGTTAGAATATCTGTGGATATCATGAAATAAACAGAGCAACTGATGAAGATGATGAATTTAGTTTAAAACAGTCTTTCTACAAAGCAGTTGATAAGTTGGGTCAGACGATGCTATCTGTAGCAGCACTTCTAGCCCCGCCCACATCCTCTACCACAGAGTGGTCGACTGTCCACTACAATCATTTATCACTGACTTTGTTCATTTGTTACTCATGGATTTATTCATTTTGGCTCTGAACCCTGTCTGAGTGTCAGTGTGGACTGGAGACACTGTCTGCTCGGAGCATGTTGCAGCTAGCACTGTCTGACTGTCCACGCTAGCTGCTACATGTTTAGCATTGAGGTGCTAACAAAGGCTAGAAGAGCGATCTGTGATTGAAAAAGTCTTTCCTGCACAATTTGGACACAACTGGGTTTTTGTTTTCCATCCAGTGTTATTATTTAAACTAAAATGATCGCAAACGAAACACAACAACTTCTCTTCGGGTGTTCCTGCTTGTAGTCTGTGCATGTGTATTATGAGTATACCGGAACGTGTAATAAGAACGGTTTTGTGTTGTTTAGAGTGCAAAAGAAGATTTTAACTGTTGTTTTTTTTGTGTTAGTTTTCTGTATTTAATTAATCGCAATTAATGCATTTAAGTCCAAGCCGTAGTTGAAATAAATATGAAATAAGTGTTACACCATTCAAACAAAGGTCCATAAAGGGGCTAACTGAATGAGTTTGGTGTGGAGCAGCTTGAATGGATTTCAGCAGCTGGCTTTCCATTACAGATTTTCGCAAAATAAAAGCAATATTTCTAAATGTCGACAAAGTATAATTGCGTTTTTAACGTGTTTCCATTGAAGGTTGCCGATAGTAACTCCCATGAAAGCTCATCCCGCTAGACTTTGCTGCAGGAAGACGGACGCTCAGAACCTCCTTATAAAACTCTGCATTACTTTGTTGTCACATGTCTGTGGCACTAATAGTTTTAAAGTATAACGTTAAGAAATGTCTGAATCTGTCCATGTATTTACACACATATATATATACAGTATATGTACCGCACAATGTTTTCTCGGAGATAAGTGGTCATGTGACAAGGTACGTCACGTTCTGTGACGTGTATTTGAGGAAAAAGTGTTTCCATGGCGCTTTTACGACACATTTCATTATGGAAACCTTTGAAATACCTCATGAAAGCATAAAACTTTTTAGCAAGATTTTAGTGCTTTTTTTTTTTTTTAGAAATTCAGGCGTTTCATTACCAGTTTTTATTGCGCTATTTAGATTTTGCGCATTTCCGAGGGTAATGGAAACGCAGTTAGTGTCCCGATATCAAATACAGTGCAAAAATTTTGGGATGAATTACAGCCGTCAAACATCAATGCGTGACCATACAGAATCATTCCCAATAACACATGCTGAAATCTTTTTTTTAGGAATAAAATTAGGTGGTGAAGATGTCAAATATGTTACGAGTGGGTGAACTGTGGACTAAACTTTGTGGATTAAACATCAAATGTATTTATTTTTAACCAAAAAATAGCGCAAAGTTTATCAGACGCCACCACCAGATTGGAATTTATGATATCGGGTTGTCTACTGATCATTATCCTGATTTATTGCAAAATTGGATTATGTTGGCAGCAATATTGAAAGCCGCAGTCATCGACGAAAGGAGCCAAACTCTCTGAACTTTCTCAGATGAATTCCACCGTGGAATTTTAGGAGGAGTGGATAGTGTGTTTCACAGGAAATAGCCATACTATTGGATTACTGATCAAACTGACCAGGAACAGGAACAGTAAGCTGGCAGTCATGTTATGGCTAGCCCGTCTCAAAACACCTTCTCTATTCTCATTCGCCCCCCTCTGAATGAACAGCCTGCCATGGTCTGTTTTTTATTTCTCTCGAAATTCTTCAAGGATGGAATGTCGATACAATGCTCTGACCACTCCTTCACTTTCCATGCACACCTGGACCCAGCTCTGCCAACAAACTCTCGAGGTCATCTCTACGGCAACGCCGTCCCACGTCATTGGCATTTGAGAAGCACTGTGTGAGTCAGCAGCAGAGTTTGAGTAAACATATCTCAACAAACACTTTCACTCCTCCTCCATCACTACATATCCTGTCTTTGTCACCGTCTCCTCTGGCTCCAACCCCTCCTTCCTGTTGGTAGTAGGAGGCGCACCCTAAGTGCAGCGCCACCCTGTGTCTGACCTGTGAACTGCCCCTCCTAAAGATCCATTCCCAGTGCTAACGTGCTGTTGTATTGAATTGAATGTCGTTTGTTGGTTTTTTTGTCTCAATGTTGCTGAAGAGGTTTTTTCATGTTCCCACACTAACCCTAACCCTAACCCTACTTTGGTTTTGACCTTTTTTTAAATCTCTTCTTCTTACCCATTGTTGTTATCCCATTTCTCATCTAAATAAGGGGCGCCGCCCTTGTGGCGAACTGCAGTTCTCCCACTCCTGTGCTCCCATGTTATAAATGTTGTGTGATTGTCTTTTCATGTTTTCTTGGACAGAATGAAACTGAAATGTAATTTTGTTGCTCTGTAACATATGCAATGACAAATAAACTCATCATCATCATAATCTGGAAATGTTTAATTTTTTATAATGTTAAAAGCTTCATTACCTATATACTTGGATTTCTTTCTTACATTTTTGGATTAGTAGTTGGTATGCAGTTTAGGTTTCCTACAACATCATTGTTAGTAGACATAGACATTAGGTCAGAGGCAAAATAGAATTGACTGAGCCATGTGAAGGCCACATGAAGGAGGCCTTTGAGGAGGAATTCAAAGAACCAAAGAGCCGTGGAAGAGAGTGACAGATTGTCGTCCAATACCTTTAGACTCCAGGCTCAGCCAGAGTGGCCCATTTAAAAGATCAGCAATCAGGGCTACAACTGAGGCATGAGAAAGAGCATCAAGATAACGGTGGGAAAAAACGTCCATAAGTCCCTGACTGGTTGTGCCACATGGGTGAGCACATTTGAAGCTGAAACATCTAAAACACTCAACACGCATCAGGGTGGTTTAATTTGGCATATTTTTATATCAATATAAGTTTAAATATGTTTTGTAAACTGGGTTTTCACTAATTTGTTCATTTACAACCTCTAATAATAAGTAGAAGACGAACCTCACAGACTGGCTACAAATACTGAAACGTAGCGTGTGCTACTGACTGGCATCGCTAAATGTGGGTTTTTTCTGGTTTCATCCCCCCACACATTCACCGTCTCTATAACTCTGTATTAAACCACATAGTCCGTCACCATCATGGCTCTGTTCATTTCTTTGTTTCCTCCTTTACTGGATCTTTTGATTCCTCAGTGTTTTCCTTTGGTTAATTTGGCTTTTCATGAGGTTTCCTGACTTTACTTCTGTTATATGAACATCTACCTCTCAAGGTGCTTTCACACCGAACGCGACTGAAGTGACTGAAGCAACTCGATTACATTCAAATCAATGTAAATGAGGTAACCTCAAGTTATCTCCCCTAAAGCGGCGTGACGTGTAATTTGAGCGCTCGACCTCGTCACTCAAAGTTGAGTTGTTTTTTAAGCGACTTCAAGCAACAAATCCCTCGTCCTTCACTGTGTGTAGAGCGGAGTCTGCAGCCCCTCCCTGCTCCCTCCCACTACAGTGCAGACGGCCTCAGCGGAGGGCTGTAAACTTTCTCAATTTATCGGGGCAAAGTTAAAGCGGTTAACCACAGTAACTGCTGATCATAACACATTCTGAGTGAACTCACCCTTTAATATTTCTGTAAATTGATCATTTAAACTGTAAAAGGGATGGATTGACCATAAATCACCACTATGTGCAAACGACTCATCAGGGGCGATGGCAGCTACTGTGGCGCTGCAGTCGTGTTTGGTGTGAACGCATCTTCAAAGAACACAAGATTTGGGTTAATGGCATTCGTGTGTTTCTGATTCAGTGCAAAGATTTGATTCTTTCACCTGTGCCTGTATTCACAAAGCATCCTAAGGCTAAAAGTAGCTCTTAGGGAAGTCACTCTTAGAAAAAACTAAATTCCTCGAATTTAAACAATTTTCTTAAAATTTGTCCTTGTAAGGATAAAAATCATTCACAAAGCGTCTTAGGCCCTAAGAGAGCTCCTAAGGTGAAAAACTGTTCGTGAGGAGGACTTTTAAGAGCCCTAAAAGTGTCTTAAACAGAGAAAGACGGAGAGGACAGTGACATATTCTCTGTATGTTTGATAGGACGCTATTGGCTTATTATTATTATTATTATTATTATTATTATTATTATTATTATAGTGTTTCTGGTTTGTTTTAGTTTTTTCACACCATCCACCAAGTTGTATTGTTTTAGACTTTAACCGACAATAAAACTTTTCTGATTCTGACTTTTCTCACACAGAGTAACGTAATAGGGGTCTTGTATTGTTACGTGATTAGTTCGCTCTCTTGCTTTTGTGCTGTAATCTCCGCCCTCGCTTTGCTTGTAGCAGGTAACAGTGCTTCACACTCGTATCTTGTGCCACACAGGAGAGGGAACGATGCATTGATATTCAGGGCCAGCAATCACAGTAATCACTGACAGCTGTGTCTGCTCCACTATTAATATCAAACACATAAAGTGGTAAAATTACCAACGTGGACAGTTAAAGGTAATGTGGACGATGTTTAAAAAAGAAACGCCCTCTCCACATTTTGAAAAATTGCATGCGCAGCACGCCTACGTGTGCGGGAGAGCGTGCATGAGCCCCGTTTTCCTCGTGCACAGCTCTGTTTACAAGTTGGTGTGGACATCGGTCATACAAGCTTACCTTACAAAAGAAGATTTGCACTTTTCCCACTATGTCAGACTCGCCACCGGTAAGTGAAAATCCATTTTCAAAGGACCAATAGTCTTGATGATCCACCCGGAAGCTAAACATCATCTACAATACCTTTAACTACAATAAGTAAATCAATATAATAATCTGCATGTGAAAAAGCTGTGTACAAATTAATTTAATTGTGCTGAATTAAATTAATTTCATGATTACACATTTCTTAATATAGTAAAAGTATGATCAGTTTAATGTGTTCTCCATTACTAGGAGCACAGAGCGTTTTTTTTTTTCTCTTTCATTTAAAAAAAATAAAATAAATTTCAATCCAACTCAGTTTTTAAGTGCGACTGCTTCAATATCATTATTGATTTTAATGTTATTCAAATATTCAATAATTAGAATAGTTTCAATATTAAAATCAGATTATGTACACTTATAACTCCCCAACACAGTAGATTATGAAGTGCTGTCCACGATACAAGTAGCTTGTGAGCCAAAAAAGTTTGGAAACCCATAATCCTTTTTATTTATTTATAAGTAACAGTCTAATTAACAGTCTGGGGTCGCCATCTTAAATGGCGCTCAGAGCGTGATGGGTTGATAACGTGGTTAAGACACATTGCATTGGTTTCACACTGTGGAGTCCATTGACTCAATGTGTTTGTGGCTTTGTTTGCATTAACAAAAGCATGCCGATCGTTTTTCTATGTTTTCTTCAATAATTCAGGTTGGTCGTAGTGGGTTTGTGTCAGTAATCATTGTTGTTTTCCTCTTCTGATAAGAGCTCATTTTAATTTCATCCACTGTGGAGAGAGAGGGAGAAAGAGGAGAAAACACCAAACTGAAATAAGCAGCTTAGTGTAGTCCTCGTAAAAAGAGAAAATGTAAGGGGAAGAGAACAGTCACAAAGTGATAAAAACCAGCGACGGGGAGCAAAATAAAGGCCTTAGGTTTGTATTTAATCCTCCTGCTGTTTGTGCAGCTCTCACTGAGAACTGAAGCTTCCAAGGAACGATGTCTCCAAGTGTTTCACTGCAACGTTTTCTAACCTGCCACGCATATCCTCCTCCTTCTTCTGCCTTTTCTGCAGCATTTATAGGTATTTTTCCCTTCTTTACTTCCTCCTCTCATCTATTAGCGCAGCCTTTCACATGTAGCCATGTAAGGATGACAATAGCACAGAAAACCTTTGAGCCATTTATACAAGCCACACACTTATGTTCTCACTCTCTCACTTCCCAGTCAGTCGACTTCCTTCATAACCTTGATGTGAGTTTAGAATGTCTGCATATACAATGTGCAGCAGTCTTTGTGTGTGTGGAGTGTGATCTTATGGATAAACGTGTGTGTGTGTGTGTGTGTGTGTAGAGTTATTGGCCAATTGAAGCCAAAGAGGCGCTGAAAGCCAGCGAGTGTTTATGTGCTGCCCAGGGATGGGACTTCATTGGAGAATGTTGTGTCTCATGGTGAACTTGAGGTTTTTGCAGTAGGGAGGTCTCTTTATTGAATGTGAGTGAAACTAGTAAAGTGTGTCCTCCGTGGTCAATGTCAGCCAACAGGCTCCTTAAATTCCCATTGACGGTTGAAGAGGTTGAAGAAGGATTATTGGTAGAAAGCAGTGAACTGAGAGCTCCCATACAATATCCAATCACAGGTTTGGTTTTTACTTGTATTTAATGAGTGATTCATAGTAATAATAATAATAAAATGTTTAACTTGATTCCACTCATACATGAATTAATATTGTCCAGGCCTATAACAAACTGGGCTGCTGAAAGAGTCAAACTAAATATGTTTTCTTATTAAAACACAAAGTGCACTTAACTTAGCTTTATTTATTATCCAAGAATGTTCTTACAGATGCACACAGTGTGTGCTCAGAAGACACTTTAGTGCTCAAATGTATTAAAATACAGTCCACGGAAAAGTTGGCCCGTTTCCACGTACGATGTTTACCAAAATACATACATATGGAGACGTTCGCTGTAGGACTGTCAGCGTATGAATATTCCTTCCTATCTCCTTTCCTATCCACTTTTCCTTAACCCCCAGAAGTGTTTAAGTGGCGGCCATCATAAGAAGCATTCAAATTCTTTTGAAGCTGAGGAAAGGAGGCTCAATGCTTCCTTTATAACCTCCTTTAGCCTAGGAAACACTGATGCATCCTTTACTAAAGGAGACCACATATTGCTGACCTACAATCCCTTGCGGCAACAACATTTAAAGGGACCAGCTTATCTGAGCGTTCACAGAAACTCTGAAAACTGAGCGTTCTGTCATTTAAGAAATTTTTAGCCATTGTTTTATTCAACCTATTTCATTTACCTAGGAATGCTTTGTGTGGTTGTACATGTGTATTCCTACAACGTTATGTAGGCCTATATTTTGTATAAATGTAACAATTTCATAAAATCCTACTTATTTTGGATTAACATTGATTTCTGAGTAGAAGGTGTGTGTGCATCCAATCTCAATGTGACATTCTTTTCGTTTCACTTGTGTTCCCCGTAGCCTCTTTTCTTTTGACTTCTATTCAAACCCTGTGATATTTGAGATTATATCAGTGTTTTTTTCACCGCGGCAGACGTCACGAACCTTCACCGGCGCCGGATTATTACGTCATCGAGTGGAAGTGCGTGTGATTGTCAAAAGGTGATGGCCTTTCCCCTAACTCCTTAAGGAAGTCTCCTAACACCTTTCCTTAACCCCATGGATGACATCACGGGGTTAAGGAAAAGTGGACAGGAAAGCAGATAGGAGGGACTATTTAGTGTCGTGCGAGAAATGTTCTGTTCAACAGAAGTCAGCACTTCATAACTCAGAATATTTTATTCTGAAGGAGACTAAAGAAAACACACTTTTTCAGCTTCCGAGCTTTTCACGATCTACTGTGTTGGGGGGTTGTAATAGTAAATAATTAGATTGTAATATTTACAGTATTACAATTATTATTATTACCATTACAATTATTAAATAATTATTCAGCATTTCTATATTAAGGCAAGACAAATGTATTTGTATAGCGCATTTCATACACAAGGTAGTTTAATGTGCTTTACATGATTAAAAAGTGCATCAGAAAAGATTCAACAGTTGAAATAAATCATTAAATCAGCAGTAAAAACATGAAAAATCTCCCTCAGTCATAAGCAGCAGAGAAAAAGAGCGTCTTTAACTTGGATTTAAACATTTTTAAAAGTGCTGCCTTCAGCTCTGCTGCAGTTTGTTTCACTTCTTTGTATTAAAATGAAAATATTATATTGAAACACTTAAAAAAAAACTAAGTTTGATTAAAATATATTTAAAAAAAAACAATGAAAAAAAATATTTTGAAAATGCATCGCACCAAACACAGCTGCTCACTTCATCAAAGACTCACAATAAAAATCACATTTATCGATGCCAGTCAGATCACGCAACGTTTCAGTGTTTGTAGCTCATTTTGTTCTTTACAACAGTGGTTCCCAATTCAGGGGTCCCGACCTCCTGGGGGGTCGCGAACTGCCGAGTGGGGGTCGTGAGATGATTTCAAGAATGCTGCGGCTGCTGCTCAAATTAAGCTATTGTCAAAATCTCATCCAACAACTCTAAGTTGTTGGGGGAAAAAATGCACCAGAATGCAGAAAATTGCATTTTGTTAAAACTTTTCTGGGGGATGACCCACAGACCCCCCGAAGAGGATTCATTCTCTAAGAGTTACAAACGTGTTTAAGGGGGAGTAAATGTCCACCGAGAAGCCGCAGGGGTTGGAACTGTCGCCACCTGCGGTCACAGATTTTTGAGGTCACAGATTTTGGCACAACACCGGCACTCGGCTGCCGCTCGGCTTCAGCTCTTGGTGACATCATCGACTAGTCCACGCGACTCGACGAGTATGCACAAAGTCAATCTTTAAAACTATGAAGTCGTTCAACCCCTATTCTAAACCTAAAACTTCTACAGCACATATTTAAGAGCAGGAATCTGATCTTTATGAGCCTCAGTACCATACCCTTAACACAATGAGAACCTGTTGAACTTGTAAAGTGCTAGCAAGATGCAAGCTGTTTCTGGACTGTCCAGCTGACTGACTCCGCTGCTGCTGTGATAAATACACACTGTGGAGCAGCGTTTGTTGGACTCACAATAGCCACTTAAATATCCATGTGTTTTTACTGTAATGTGCTGGGTTTTTTTGGCTAAAAACAATAAGAGTGTGGATAGCAAAATAAAATCGCTATGGTGATCACCTTCTCCTAGAGCGAGGCATGAAGACAGCATCTACAGACACGCCCACTCATGCATATACATGAAGGCCCCAAAACAGCCTGTTTTTTGAAGCGTCATGAAAGTGACTTTTCAGAGGATAACACTCCAGAAAACAAACGAGTTTGGGAAAATAAACCTCAAATACTATGTTGTTGGTTTTTTTTTTTTTTGAGAACAAATGGACATGGGTGGAAAATAGCATAATACTGGACCTTTAAAAAAGTAAACCTAGAATAAAAGAATTACTAACCGTAGCTGCTGTCACTCACTACAAGGCTTTGGGCTCAAACGCTGAGTCATTGAATGCAATCAGCCTCACTTTCTAACTTTTACTCTGGTTTTCGATCAGAAGGACTAAACATGGCTCAGAAATATTATGGAAAGCCAAGTGAATGATTAGTGTTTAGAAAGATTATGTTGGTGACATACAGGGAGCTAATTTCACAGCATGAGGAACAGCCAAGAGCCATATTTTTAATTGGGTAAGGCAAGGATTCTGCTAATTTTAACCAAAATTTAATCCAAACTGTTGTATTAATGTGGAAATTTAATGGATCAGTGGGCAAATGACATTTAATAATGTATATATTTTTTTTAAAATAAAGTCATTCGTGCTTATTGTTCTGAGATAAAATGAGTAAAAATAGTCTAATTATTGAACATTTGGTCTTTTTTTTATCATTTCAATCCTTCATTGAACATCAATGCCTTAAAACAGCTCACGCCAGGAACAATGGTCCACTTATACATGATGCTTTATGTAAAAAAAAAATCAAGTTTATTTTTACGACAATCTGAAAAAATACATTTGTAGCTGATCTGACATAAGTGTAGGTGTAGAGCAGAGGTGTAAAGAGGACTGATATATCCTACTCAAGTAGAAGTACTGTTACTTGATTGAAATTTTACTAAAGTAAAAGTAAGTCATACATAAAATACTAAAGTACAAGTAAAAAGTAGCTCACGCGTGACATTCCTATACCACTCTGTATTGTACTCATCATTTTTTAGTCTCATGCTAAGAAACGTCTGTTCACACGTATCACGCCCTGTTTTCTCAAAGAAGTGTTCAGGTACATCACGTTCTGTGACTGACGTGTAATTGTGTAAAAGGTTTTTAGGATGCATTTTAATGTCATATTTGAGTGTTTTTTTTTTTGTTCACTGTTGTGTCAGTGTCGTATTAATGTGACACAAACTGATCACAACATTAACAATGATGAGCGCTGAAGTCGTGTCATTCAATGATCACACAATACAGTGGTAAAAAGGACATGGAGAAAGTTTTAGGGTAGGGTATGCATGTGTACACACACACACCTACACACACACACACACTTTGTACTTATTAACCAGAGTTGTGGTAAACGTGGGTGCTTTCAGACGTGGCGTTTGGTAGAAAACGTTATGTCTCAGCCTGTCGGAGATGTTTTTTCTTCTTTTTTTTTTTCACCGTCAGTGACTTCACTGAGTGTCTGACACTTTCTTGCTGTATTTCATTAAAAGAAAATAAAGGTAGTAGTGGTACAAACTTATTCAAGTTTACTTAATGTGAAATTACACCTGCACTTTTTGGATCTGGTTTTTTATTTTATTCATTTATTTCTTTTACTATGGTCATTATTGTATTGTTGCAGTTTTGAGATTTTTTTTAAAATTTATTTTATTTTTACTATAATGTTTATTTTAAACCGTTTTTATGAAGAAAAAAACAATTTTTTAAACTGTGGTTATTGAAAATGACTATTGTTACATAGTTGCACAGTTTTGATAAGTCTTTATTTACTGTATTTAATGTTTATCTTGCACAGTTAAATATATATATATATATATATATATATATATATATATATATATATATATATATATAACAAATCTATTTAAATATACATTTTGGTGAAATTATTTCAATTTATCAGTGTTTTTTCAACATTTTGAAGACATTTTAAAAATGCAGCGGTAAACCGGTAACCATGATCATTTTGGTCACTATAACCGTGGTGTGAAATTTTCACACCGTTACTTCCGTAATGGGCACACTTTACACATGAATAAAGGAAAAAACATGAGCAAAATTACATTTGACGTTTTTTCTCCTTTTGATAAAAGGGTTTAACAAAAATATTTCACATAAACAAATAGAACACAAACAAGTAAATAACTGAACTGAAATAGCTGCACCTTGAAGACTTAAGTGAACACTGTAACTTTGCTACAAAAAAGAGATACATTTAAAGTACCTTCTAGTGGCGGTTTGACTCATCAAGTATTCTTTTTAATTTAAATACTTATGACTAATTAAATATATAGAACGTCTCCAGATTCACACCAACCACAATGTGTGTAACATATACAACTTTGCATTAACTACTAGTAACAACATTTTTAATGTTGACTACCAAAAATTGCATCGACGCATCGTTTATGTTTGTAAATTAATGATAAAATGAGGCCGGCGGCCGCTTTCTGCTTCATTTTTGCTGCAGTACCAAAACATGAACTGATGAAATCCAAAATGCAGCTTGAAATGTTCAGAACCTCCTGTTACTTAAAGAATGAGAGAGTAAAGTAGCTCAAATTAAGCAGTGTTATTATTTATGATGTTCTACATGATATATGATACAACACTGGATACATGTGCTTTAATATGTGAAATACACTTTAACATGGAGGGATAGACTTGCTGTCAGTTGTAAATCACTAAGTTAGACACAGGTAGAATAGAATCAAATGATACATAAGGATGAAAAGCATTTAAAAGTCCAACAACATAGATTATGGTATAAGAATAACTTTATTTCGCCTTCGCTGAACGCTGAACGCATGCACACTCCCGGCTGCCGGTGGACACCGATTTTGCCAGGGAGGGAGGAACAGATTGAAACAACAACCGCTTTTTATTAAATCTAAATTTTTAAAAGCCCGATGATCTAGCCTGCAAGCGACTGCCAGCACCACTCTTTACTAACGCACTAGCCCAACTGTAGGCCTGGGCCGCCTTGGGCCTCTGGGGTGGTCTTGGCCAGGATGGCTGGGGTGGGTTGCCGGGGTGTCTTGTTGCCTCGGCACGGGTGTGCATTCCCTCTGGGTGTTCACGAGGTCCCGGGGCTGTTTGATTTGGCGCTGTTACCCCTTGCATACGCATCTGGTTGGTCTCTGGGGCTGGGGCCCTACGTGCTCCCCTGCCGCTCCTTCCTCCTGCTCTCTGTCCCCCTGTCTCGTCCTCCCCCCCTCCTCCTCCTTTGCTCTTGCGCCCGCCATCCTGTTGGGTTGGGTTTGGGGGGCTCCCGTTGGTCTGGGGCGCTGGTGGGGGGGCTGTGGCTCCCACCTGGGGGGCGGGCGGTGCCGTGCCGGGTGGGTTGGCTGGGGGGGTGGTCTCGTTGGGGGGTCTGGGGTGGTGGGGTCCTTGGCTCCGGTCCGGGGGGATCCGGGGTGGGGGTGGCTTTGGGGGTGGCTGCTGCCCGGGGTCGGCGATTGCCTCCTGGGTCGCTGGGTGGCGGGGTGTGGCTGTGGGTTGCTCCGTCGGCCCTTGCGGGTCCTCGGCTTGGCTCCCTAGGGCGCGCCCTCGCCAGGGATGTCGCTTGCGCGACGAGCCAGGCGGGGCCCCCTCCGGGGCTTTTGTTTGACCGCAATGGCCGGGGTGTGGCCGTTACGGCTAGGGGTGGGGGGTGCTATGGGTCCTCCCCGGGGGTCGTGTTGGGTGGGTGTGCGGGGGCGCGGCGCGTGGCTCTTGGCCTGGTGGATCCGCGTCGGGATTGGCTGGTCTGCTGGCTGGGTGCACCGGGCGCCGTGGGCGCCATTCCGGGGCGGGGGCGTCACGGGGGTGGATCCGTGGTCTGGGTGTCCGGGGGCGTGCTCTCCTGTCATCTGCCCGGGGACCGGCCGCGGCGCGTGGCGGCGCTGCGCAGCCTTGGGCCGGGCGGGGCTGGTGGCCTGGGGCCCGCTGTCGTCCGGGGTGTGCTGGCGTCGGGGGGGTGTCTCGCGCCGGTGCGTGGGTCGTCGGGGATCGCCTCCGTGGGGGGGGGGGGGGGCTCTACTGGCGCTGTTTAAAAGGCTCTGATTTAAGTGCCTGCCTCTTTAAGAGGCACTCGGTTTCAGTGAGCAGTGTGCACGTGACCAGTAGTTTAGTTTGGGCAGTCGTCCAAGTACGAGCCTGATTCGGATGTTTAACTAGTTCCTGTCCTTTAAAACGTTCTTCCGAGTTGTGTGCAGTTCTTACTCCTGTTCCTGTGTGCTCCAGTTTGTCTATAGTCCATGACCAGAAAGTAAGTCACCATTTATGTTTTAAGTTCATGCTATGTTAATAAGTGTATAGGCTAACAGCTATGATGATGTCATGCTAACCCACTTATGTAACACCGTTTACCGTGTCGGAGTTCACGTTGCTGTTATAACTGCTGGGGGAAATCTGTTCAATAATATTTTTGGCCAGGAGAGGGTGCTATTACCTTGCACATTGATGCAGTTTAAATGTGGAGCTTTATTTATACAGAAGAGTGAATGTGGGTCACTTTTTTCCCCTTTGTTTTATAAATTAGAGATAATTTGGAGTAATTGAACCTTTTTTTGATGTTGATGTAACAGAATGTTACTTATATCAGCTGTTCACAGCTTTGTATTTGCTTTACATATAATTGTTTATTTTTCTCATGTTTGTTACAGACTATACAATATTAGAACTACTCCAACAACTAGCATTTAATCTGCTGTTAATGGGAATAAAATACAGCTGGAACACATCCCAGTTAAAGAGAAAGGACGTCTCATCTCTTCATTCCTGTGCCCTGATCAGCACCCCATTCAGTTTGCTGTCTTAAACCTAAAAGAACTAGAAGATCACTATTTTCTCTCTTTCAGGCGCCGTTGGTGTGGGATGGCGGTACCGGGCTGGGGGTGCTTCGGTACTCGGGCTTGCCGGTCCGTGGCTGGCGGGGTGGCCCTGCTTGGCGGTAGATGGTGTCCTCTTTCGTCGGGGGGGCCGGGGCCGCCTCCCGGTGGAGAGTGTTATATCGTGGCGCCGGGTGGGCCCGTGCTGGCCCTGGTGCGGGCACGGGCCTCCCCCCTGCTCGGCCGCCCTCCTTGGCGGCGGGGGGGCGTCGCTCTGGGCCGGCGTGCGGCGGGGGTCGCCCCCTGGAGCACCGGGGGATGGGGTTGGTGCCTGGCTGCGCCCGGGGGTGGGGGGTGCCGCCGTGCTCCGCGGGGCCGTCGCGGTCTGGGGGGGTGCCGTGGGGGGGGTCTCCGGCCTTGCTGCTCCGGGGCCCGCAGTGCCACTTGCCCGTCTGCACCATCTACCCTCTCGCGTGGCCCGCCATGCGGACGGGCCCGGCTCACACCAGACAGGCCTCCTACATGTACACTTCACCTCACTCCCAGCTGGTCTGGCTCATTCACAGAATGCACCACACACCCATACCCAACCCTTGGGGGGCTGGATGGTGGGACTGGGGGTGGAGGGGGCCGCCACCTGCGTCACTATGTAGTGGCGTGGGGGCGGCACTCCCACCTCTAGTTACCATACTAATCCCTCCAATTTTAATCGCACCTCACCATGCCACCCCCCGGAGGGTGTACTCATCTACACCCTCCGGCCTATTACACCACATACACATATATCCACAGAGGCAGGATGGGGAGCACCGCTCCCCTCCTTCCCCCTTCTTTTAATTACACCCCATACATTCACTAAACACACACATTCACACAGGGGATAGGGAAGTGCCTCTCCATTGGGGAATGGAGAGGCACCATAACAGGGTGGTGGGTTGGTTCACATATTTGGGCCTCTCCGGTGGGGGCCTGGCTCCTCTGCTGGTGGCCGGGCCACTGCTTAGAGTAAAAATACATCAGGATGGTGTGGTCGGGCGTGGCGGTGGGTCTCGGGGGGGCTTTGCTGGGGTCTCTCCTTGCGGGGTCTTTCCGGGCGGTGTCGGCCTGGTGGGGCGCGGGGGTGCTTCCTCCCCTTGGGCGTGGCTGGGTGCTTGTTTCGTCTCCTGGTGGCCTTGGGGGCGGGCCCCGCGGTGTGCGGACCCGGGGCGGCCTGCCTCGCCGGTTTGGGGGGTGGGTGTGCTGGGGGTGTGCTGGTGTCCTCGCCGGGGTTGGGGCGGGGTTGCTTGGCGCCTTGGAGTGATGCTGTTTACTGGGGGGCGGCGCTAGCTGTTCCGGTGGTGGAGGTTGCTGTCGGCCGCCTGGTGGGTCTGTCCTGCCGTTTGCGGACTGGTGGGTGGGTCCGGGGCATCTTTGGCTGGGGGCTGCTGTCCCGCACTTGATGTTTGCCATTGGGGTGCCTCCGTCCCCGCGGTGGGGGTCGCCGGTTGCTCACGGGCCGGTGGGGGGCGCTGCTCCGTTGCTGGCGCTGTCCAGGGGGCGGCGGGCCCTGGGCTGCTGGCCTTGGGCTGTCCGGAGCTGTGCGGTCCTGCTGGGCCGTGGCTGGGTCCTGGGCGGGGGTGGGGGGTGCGTCTCGGGGGGCTTGGCCCGGGGGCTTGCCCTTGGGGGGTCCTGGTCCCGGGGGGTGCTCCTGGGGCCCGGGGTGCTTGGCCTGCTGGCCGGGCTGGTCCTGGCGGGGGTCTTTCGGGGCGGGTGGCGCGTGCCGCGCCCTTGCGTACCTACTGGTACGGCCCCTGCTTGTGCAGTGCCCCGTGAGGTAGGGTGTCGGGGGCCAAAATAGGGGGCCACATCCCGGCGGGGCGGTCTGGCTTGGCCCTTGGGGGGGGCCCTGGCTTTAAAAAAAAAAAAAACTGAAAACTGAAGCTCGTGGCGCGGGCGGCATCAGCGAAGGGTGATCTGGGGCGCCATGGGGGGCTAGGTTGGGGTGCCTGGGGGCCGGCGGGGGGACTTCCGGCTGCCCCCTGGTGCCTTATGCGGCTTGGGGTGTGGTCGTCCTCCCTGGGCGGGCTCCTCCTGGTGCTGCATCCGTTCCGGGTCCTTCCGGCCTGGGGTCGGGCCCCTGCTGGCTCTGGGCTCGCCGGCGGGTGCCCGCTGGCTGCCTGTTCGGCGCGGCTCTGGTCGTCTGCTGGGCGTTGGCTTCGGCTCCTCCGCTGGGGCCTTGGGCAGGGAGTTCTCTGGGCCCTCCCCTCGGGGGGTTGGGCACGGGGGTGGGGTGGGGGGGCCGATGGGGTGGGGGGTGTGGGGGTTGGGGGTGGGGTCGGTGGCGTGGTGCGCTGGGTCCTTGGCTCCTTGGGGCTTTCTCGGGTGTGTATGGGGGGGGCGATGGCTGCCTCTCGGCTTGGGATCTTGGGGGCGTTCGGGGGGCTGCTTGGCCGTGGGGTGGTCGCCGGGGGCCCTTAGGCTGCCTGCTCTTGCTGCTGGCCTGACTGCTTCTTCGGGCCCGGGGGCGGCTCTTGGGTTTTGCAGTGGCGGTTCTTGGAAATACATTTGTCATGGATGCACTGGCCTTGGGCTGTGGGATAACACTCATACTGGGCTCAACCTTAGACACGTTGTTCCCAAATACCTGTTTTATGGAATTTCCACTCACTTCTTCCTCTGTTCACAGCCACCACCATTATTCCTAAACCGCACACTGGTCACCAAACTGGCTTGACAACAGAACAATAAGCACAATATACACAACCACAATTTCACATCGCATCACTTAAAACCTAACAACTATTCCCCACCCATTCTATATCCCTAACCCTAACCCTATCCCTCTTCCCTGTTAACTTCCCCACCCCCCTCCAACCCCTCACCTTGGTGTAACACTGCCCTCTCTCTTTTACATCCTCCCTTTAATAAAGTATTTCTTACCCTTCCCTAGGGAGGGCTGGTGACGGTCACAATTATGCAATGAAATAAATACATTTATTTAATTGCAATAATAAAATATGCATTGCTGTTAAAAGATTGCACTTCTTGTAGTGTTAACCTTCGACAGCATGTGCAGACAAGGTAAAAAAAAAAAAAAAAAAAAGAAACAAAAACCGCTCAATCCACTGCTTTATATCCAGACAAGTGCGCACTGAGTGCAGTGTTTGCTGGTTCTCTGTTCCAGTTACTTGTTTTCTCTGTGCATCACTACAAACAACAGACTAATGAGTCTACGGAGCACCCGCAGTGTCCGCCATGTTGTCAACAACTTTTAGGTTCATGTGGACCAGTTAACTCCAGCCAGGGATGTAGAAGTAGATCCTCTAAGGTTGGACGTTGCATTGGGTCCAAGGCCAGACACTGGCTCAAGAAGTCATTGCATTCCATCGATACGTTTTCCAGCACCTTGTTGCCTCCTTTCATGTACACCGATTTTTCAAAACGGTCCCTGGCACAGGTAGTATACAGCATGGCTCCGATTTGCCATACCGTCGTACCGTCGGCCATGTAAGTTTCCTCACGATAAACTTCTGGTGGTGCAAATGCTGGAGTTCCAATGAACTTCCTGAAGGGCTCGTTTTCTACGAAATCCCCACAGCCGAAGTCGATGACTCTGATCTCAGGAGTTCCTTTGTTCCTTTTAACCAGGATGTTTTCCAGCTTCAAGTCCCGGTGGAAGACGCCATTTTTGTGCATTAGCAATGCAGCGTTGATGATCTGTTTGAAGATGACCTTGATCTGGTCCTCTGGTATATATTGTACTTCAAATAAGTAAATCTGCCCGTCCACTGTGTCCGGTGGTTGTTCCATGACGATAATCACCTCCGTCTCCAGGTGAAAGGTGTCCATGAGGCCAATCACGGCGGAGTTTTCAAAGCTGCCGTCACAGAGACGACCGGCCGCCTGCTCCAAGAGGAACACCTCCAAGATCTCATCATAAACATTACCCTGACAGTTCACTTTCACAAACTGCACGTCCTTCTTGGAGATATGTTTAATGGCCACAGGTGTAGAAGTGGACCGACGTTCTCCAGCATAAACCTGTGAAAATCCATCTTCACCGAGCAGTTCCTCTTCTTTGTACCTGATTGTGAACTCCTCGCTGCTCTTCAGGACAGCTGAATTCCGGTGGAATGTTGGTTTTATGGCATCAGGGTGATGACAAGAATATTCCAGCGCTTCAAGCAAAGAATAATTCAAGTCTGTTGAAGATACATTTAGGTTTGAACCAGAAGAAGATGAAGGGAAAGACGGTGTAGTTTCCCAGTTCCAACTCTTTGGATTTATGATGGTCTGACCACAACCAAACTCTGATGAGTCTGAAGATGTGATCGACAAGTCTGGAAACGAGATTATGTCCTGACTGAATAATTCTTTGTTTTCAATGTCTCCCTCATAGTGCTCATCATCCTCCTGCTGTGGTATCTGCTGTGGGATGCAGCTCCGCTTCACATCTTTGGATTTGTCCTTTTTGAACTTTTGGACAAACTTCTTTAAGTGTCTTTTAGTTTTCAAAAAAGCCCTTTGTAGAAATGATTCATTATTATTACTATTATTTTTTCTATTAATGTATTTTTTGAATATATATATATATATATAAAATATATTTTTCCTCACACAGCCAAACATGGTGACAGATAAATTAGGACTAAATGAGCATAAAAGGCAATGAAAGAACCAGTAGCATCATCGCCTCAATGACATCACAGAACATACACATCATAGGCCGACTGTTGATGATGTCATAGGTTCATTTCCTGTGAGCTTATTTCATGATAAATACTGTAAATAAAAACAACAAAACACAAAATGACTAAGATCGCACAATAAACAACTCAAACACAAAATGACTCCATTAAGACATAAAATAACAAAAACACACAAAACAGGCTGAGGCAGAAAAATATCCTCATTTATTTTTAAACATGTATTTATTTTACATGTATCTTACAGACTTAATTTGCACTGAATGTGAAAATAACTAGTTTTTTGTAACAAAGTAACTTACCCAACACTGCATGTAAGTTATCAATGCAATAATATGCCTTGATCAACTTTAAATCATCTAAAACCCATATTTTATGATATGCAGACATATTATCAGATTATACCTGACATAAAACAGATTCTGTGGTTCAAGATATTTTTAGCCTCATTATGTTTCAGTCAACATATTTCATTCACCTAGGAATGCTTTGTATGATTGTACATGTGTATGTCTACAACATTATGTCCAGTAGTTTTATTTCTTTTCTTCTTAAAATGTAACAATTTCATAAAATCCTACTTATTTTGGATTAATGTTGATTTGTGAGTGGAAGATGAGTGTGAGCTCTTACAGTAAATTAAAGTAGATGAAAAAGGCAGTCTTTATGAAAGAGTGGTATAATTCCTACTAGATTATTAATATAACGGTACAGTGATGTCAGAAAAACATTAGACAATAAACATTGAATGTTGGCAAAATCACAGATGATTTTATATAAAACCTCAACACAAGTGCAAAAAGTAGAGGTAAGAAGATTTGGCAGTTTTTATGGGTGTCACTGTCACCCACATACTCAGCGCTGCTGCTCATCACCTTTAAAATGTGGCATCATTTAAAAAGGAAATAAACAACAAAATCTAATACATGAACACATTTCATTACTTTTTGTGCTAAAGATGATTTATTTTCAGTCTCACCCATTAATAAGACCATCACCGTAATAAAACAAATAGGAAAACATGGCAGCATGAGCTGACTAAATACTTTTTTGCCCCCACTGTATATATATGACATTTTATGAAGGGTACCGTTATGTTACCTAAGCTCAGAGTGTAGGATTTTTTTTTTTTCTATCAGTTATTGACCCAGTCAACGCTGTGATAAAATACAGAATTATAATATCTATGGTTTTGTCTTAAGTTGTTGAAAAGATCTGATGTGAAAAAACTGGGTAAAATTATATACGACAGTTTTATGAAGGGTAGTGTTTTGTTTTTTTTAACTTTTTTTAGGTATTAGTTTGATTCCTAATGAAATGAGGGCTACAGTTGTGGACCATGTTGTCAATCACGGCCTCACAGTGGCTGAGGCTGGTCAGAGGGTGCAGCCAAATGTTGGAAGAACCACTGTGAATTCAATCATTCAAACATTTCATAGAGAACAGGTGTGTATAGTATTGGACAGATATCCAACATCTCATAAGTAAGTAAACTTTATTTGTATCGCGCTTTTCACAGACACAGAGTCAGAAAGTACTTCAACCCAGTACCAGCTCTAGCCTCTTTGGCGCCCTAGGTCACATGTTCTTTTGGTGCCCCCTTATATGGCGTTATTTTTTATACCAAGTTATTGATATTTACATGATTGTTATATTATTATTATCAGAATACTTCCTAACACTTGCATAGTGGTCTTCACCATACCCACTGGGGATGGAACGGTTACCGGTATCATGATGTACCACGGTAAAATTTCCAACGGTGAAGGTTACCGTTTATGTTTTAATTACCATGGTAACCGCCGCGGTCGATAACCACGGTGTGGAAAACTCGTGAGATAGTTTGTCAGTCTCCCTAAGCATGCGCAGCGTGCAACGTGCGCTTCTTATGTTGTGAAGAAGACATGGCAGAGGTAGGACGTTATACTCGTGGGGACACACACGCGCGCGCACACACACACACACACACACACAGAGAGCTTTATCTGGAGACGGTGCCCTTGCCTTCAGCTGCCACAAGCTAATGTGTCACTGTTTGAGGTGGTGGAGTTTGGTCATGGATGCTGGCACTAGCTCCAGGTTGCACATAAACACACGCATAAACGCACACACACACAGCGTGCTAACTTGTCCCTGTGGCCGTGACGAGGACAGTGAATCAAAGGACACAGAGAAACGGTCGTCTCTGACACAGATTGACCATGACAGCTCCACTTCTACCCTCTTCACCCCCACAGGATTAACAACTGGAAACAAATACAATGTTAGCCTTCTGCGGATGTTAAAAAAGCAATGGGCTAAAATTGTCTGAACTTGTCACAGATAAAGCAATATTGCTAATTAAGTGCTGACATTGTCCTGTCTGGATGTTTATGACTCTAAAGTTTTGTGGTATTTTGAGGAGACAAACTCAGTCTGGTCAGTTATTTGTTACTTTTATTACACTAAAGAAAATAATACACTTATCTCCATCTTATGATAAATTCTTTATTCTTAGATTCATGGACCAATTATGTTTTAGTTTTAAACTCTATTCTGACCTTTTGTTTGTGTGATTTAAAGTTTATCAAAGAATTGCTGTGTCAGTTTTTGTAATTGAGTGTTGAAGTTTGTGTCCCTGACGTTGCTTGGATTTTTCTCTTTAATTAAAATGAAAGTTGTATTTACTTAATCCCTAAGCTTCCATGAAAATGCATTTTATTTGACATCATTTCCTGGTGAACTTACCATATGTAAAATTAAGCTACATTTAATCAGTAAGCACAAAACTTTTCAGCATGATCTGATTTTGGAAGATATCTTCATTGGTCACCAGTGTTGTTCACATTATGTTAGATTCCTCCACCATTCTGTGGAGAAAACTCGGATCATGATAGTAGTTTCATAAACTTTTAACCACACATAAAAAAAGCTGTGTTTAAAAACAGGTCACTACATCTCCCATCATCCCATTTCCTACTGCTTATTCATGGTCGGCTCATGGGGGCAGCATCTTGAGCAGCGAAGCCCAGACTTCCCTCTCCCGACCACTTTGTCCAGCTTTTCCTTGGGGATCCCGAAGTGTTCCCAGGTCTGCCAAAAAACATAGGGAGCGTCCTGGGGGTATCCAATCAGGTGCCCGAGCCACCTCATCTGGCATTTTTCAACGTGACTGAGTTTCTCACCCAATCTCTAAAGGAGAACCCAGCCACAGTACGAAGCTCATTTTGGCCGCTTGTACACTAAGGATGTGAAAATTAATCGATACGAATCGGTATCTCGATACAAATGTGCACAATGCGAGTGTATTGATTCATTTAGTGTGCATCGGTACAATTTATGGATGAAATTGAGGTGCAACAGTTACTACGTGTCTGCATCGGTAAAATCAATGGCTGTATCGATTTTTTTTATCCATCATTTTCTGACCCGCTTGTTCCTGTTTTCATGGTCGCAGGGCGATTTTTTCATGTTGTATTTCATTCTATACAGTCTTTCCGAGGCACTTTGAATGCACCATCACTGCTTCGCATGAACACGGACTGAAGCCAGGAAGCACAATTCTACCGCAACAAAGTTGCAAAAGCACAGATGTCAGTGAGTGCAGCAGCAGCAGCTATAGATGAGATTCATAACGCACCTAAAAACTTCAAAACGGGTGTAGAAAGATGGTAAACTTAACAAAACGGTTTGTAAAGAATGCTGTGCTGCTAAACCTTACACAAACTGAGGGGCTCACTTGCATCGATGCAGTGTATTGGTATCGCATCGCTAGTAGGGTATCAAGATGCGTATCGAATCGTTGTCAGTGATGGAGATTCACATGCTTTTACCACAGAGATCCTGTTCTTTTGGTCTCACTCCATCCTTCACTCACTCGTGAACTGAGACCCTGAGGAACTTGATCTCCTCAAATTGGGGTGGGGCAGGACCTCATCCCCAACCCGTTTGAGAACCATGGACCCATCAGAGTCTGTAAAATCACAAGACTTTTGGATTTTAAAATTTGTATTTTGGAACACTTTACATTTCCTGAAACAAGTCTGACACAATGAAGATGGAGCTTTAATGCTGCGTTAACACCAGATGCGTCACAAAATGTTTGCGTGACCAGATTACATACAAAATCAATGGAATAGATGTGATAAGACGCAAATTCTTCACCTGTCGGGCGGCTCGGTTTGATTCGCACGGCAAGAGCGTTAGCCTGCGCGATCCCATTTTTTTGTGACATTCGTCATTCGCCTGAGTTGAAAATATAGAACTCCAGTTAATGTTTTGTGTGACGTGCAGGCGCAAAAGTCAACTAGAGTCCTTGTTGACAATGACGTCAGGCCGTCAACACGGACACTTGTCTTTTCACCCATTTCAGCATGGAGGAGAAAATAATGGTAGCGGTGCGTGACCACCCGGAGTTTTTTTTACCGGGACCGGACCCGGAAGGATTTGGCGCAGCTCCTGAAAACCGTGGAACCGTGGATGCGTCGCTGGTTAACCTGGTGAATCCAGGAATGCCGGCGGCTCTTCAGCTTCCACAGAAGGTAAAGAGCATCAATTTTTCTGGGGTCTGGAAAGGGAGTTTGGTAGGCGGCATTTTTATATTCGCATCAGATGTGCATATGAAGCGAATATGGGGAAAACATTTTTCGATCCTGCGATTTGTGATGCGTCACAAAAAATTGTGCCACATCCGGTTTGAACGCAGCATAAGGCCTCTCCCTGAAAACACAAAGACAAAACAAGAAACACTTAATTTATTACTTTAAACTTACTTGAACTTGATACTCCAACTTTCCATTTCGGCTCATTTCGTTACTCTTTCACCTTTCTTCTCCTTTTTCATTATTTCTTTCTGCTTTTGCTGTTATTTCCTTTGTGTTGTTATAACCACATTTTTCTCAGCTAAATTTCACTGCCTATCACTTGTTTTCCTTTTCCTTCTTGTTGCTCACATCTCATTAACTCCCTTTGAGCTCTGTCTAGATCTTTCTGTTGATCGTTGTGGCCTTTTTGCCTTCAGCTTCACGCTCTCTCTCTCCTATAATTGGTATCTACATAACTGTCACCTCTGTATCGCACCTCACTGTCCATGTCACTGTTCCACTCTCCTGCTGTGGGCTCATTCAGGGAACCTGGGGCTCTGCTTGTCAGGAGATCGGCTGTTCATGCTTCCTTTTTCATGCCCTTTATGAGGTGTCTGTATCGTTATCTTCCCTTCTTTAACACAGTTGCACTTTCTTAAAGTTATTCTTGATGTTTCTCATTCCCTTTTCCTGGTGGAACTATCAACTTCCCTATCTTTGATTTATCAATCCAATAGGTTATTCTCCCATACACTCCACAGTTTCCAGAATAGAAATAACTACATTTTGTGTGGCTTGGAGGCAGACAATTCTTAATACCTTTTTACCCATATTCCATACCATTCCATTCCATTCCATTCCATACCCATGGCGGCAGTAGCTAAGTTCATAGAGACATGGGTGGGACAACTTCCATCAACCCACACGCTCAGCTATACAGCATTATTCTGTACCCGGAGGGTGGCCGGTTCAAGTCCCAATGCGGACCAAAATACGGAAGTTGTTCTGGTAGCTGGAGAGGTACCAGGGAACTTCTCGAGCACTGTTGAGGTGCCCATGAGCAAGGCACCAAACCCCAACACTGCACTGGTGCGCTCCCTTCATTGTAAAAGCAGCCCCACTCTGACATCTCTCCATTAATGCATGTCCACAGGTTCTGTTTGTGCATGTACGTGATTCGGGCCTATGTGTTTGAGAAGCAGAGTGCAATGTAATTTCTCTTCAGGGATTAATAAAGTAATTCAAATTCAAATATTCTTTGGCCATTTTTGCCCCTAATTTTCAGACCTTTTGCCAATAAATAACCCTTTATTCCAATTTTTGGTCCATTTTTGCAGGTTCTTTTTTAAACTTTCATCCAATTTTTGTCCTTTCTTGAATTTTGTTGGCCACTTTTCATCCAAATAAGCTATCTCTTTCCCAATTAATACTGCTTGTTTACTTTATTCTTACATTTTGCCTCTTTTTGTGCCACATTCACTATTGTTTGCCATATTTTGCTCTAACTCATTGACTGCCAAAGACGTCTATAGGCGTTAATTGTGTTTTTAGGCTGGGTTTGCTAGGAGACAGCGTGACGAAGCTCTCCTTTGAATATCTAACTTTTACAGTGATGTAGTAACCAATTGGTGACATGTAGGTGGCAGCAGTGCACCTTTGGATGAGAGCTCACCTGTCATGGGCAGAGCTCAGAGGGAGAGGAAAAGAGTTTACAAGACAGAAAATGGCACAAGAGTTGATGCTGAAGTTCCCACCAGCTCACAGCAGCGCACACTCAACCACAACATGTGTGGAACTAAGTGGACTATTGAGTGTCGCGATGGTGAAAGAAAACGATAAAAAAAAAACGGGGCAAGCGGTGACACTCGGCATGTCTGGGATGAGGAGAAGATTGCGTGTGTAGAGAATGACGGGGGAGAGACTTGGAGGAATGCCAAAATACAGTAAGAAATCCTTTCAATTCTGACCCAGATAGCAAAATAATAATAATTTTGCCATCAAAAGACCTGTCTTAGTGTTGTTTTTGTAATTTTATAGAAGGAAACCAATGTTGAGGTGTCACTAAAGCAAAAAAAAAAAAAAGAAAATGCTTCGATTTGTGTGAAACTTGCCTCTATTCAATTGCTGATTATGAAACAAGCTAAAAAAAAAAAAAAAAAAAAAAATTCTGATGAAACTAGAGACTTTAATTTTTCAGAATCTGGTGTCAGATATCAGATTGTCATAGGACAAAATATTCTGTGGGTCTTTAAAAATCAGTGAAAATCATCTAAAACACCTGGCAATATGGGGTTGGCTGCTCTGGAAAGGGCTGGCAGTGAATGAGTTAAAGCTACCCTTTGCCATTACATACCACCTAGTTCCTCTTAATTTTGCCCTTTTTTGGCCACTCTTGGCTGCTTTTGGTCCATTGTAATCACTTTACACTCTCTTCTTGCCATGTTTTTGCCACCTTTGGACCATTTTTGGGCACCTGTTGCCATGTCTGCCTCCACTCAATCGTCAAAAAAAAAAAATGTAGTGGACCAGACAGGCCAACTTTGGGTCAACGGCGCACTGGGACAACGCCCAGTATGCCAGATGGCCAGTCCACCCCTGAGCATCAATCAACAAAATCAAGTCAATAGGAGAACAGGCACTCATCTAACACAACTGTGGTCTGGAGTAGACCCCCAGTCGAAATGACATTTGTTTGAACCAACAGGCCCAGGATCGGCTGACTCAGCATTTTATCCAGTAGTTATTATCTGGTGTCCCTCCACCTTTTGGCATAAAGTATTGCTTCTGCATGTGTCTTCTTTTGTTATGTTACGTAAGACATTTCTGATTGTCAGAGTTTAAACATTAGACATACACACATTTTGTCTGAGCCAGGCAGAAATTCAAAAATGTACATCATTTTAGACATTTAGACATTAGTCTTTAATTAGATCAAACAATCAGTTATTACAGTTTATTAAAGATGACAGTCACTGCTGATTTAAAGCAATACAAATTATATACAAGATGATTGATCAGTTTTGAATAGTCGTCATTATGGGGGTCTAAGATGTATGCTTATTATTTGGTATATGAGTGGTTTAATGTGTGTTAAGTTTAGTATTAGGAGAGAAGATAGATAGATAGATAGATAGATAGATAGATAGATAGATAGATACTGTATTCATCCCCAGAAGGGGGAATTAAAGTGCCCAGTAGCATACAGTGTGTGCTATAGTTGTCTTGTCGCTTACATAAAGCTTGTTTTGTTGGTTAGATTTCGGTGAAATCAGATGTTTTGAAACTTTTTGTCCTTTTTCCAGAAAATAGGCCTCGAAAAGTGACCTGAGTGGTTTTACATATTTTATGTAATGATATATTTGGTATATGGATAATTAATGAGTGATATTGGATATTCAGTATAAAGATATGTGATTATAGTATGTTCAAAAGAAACAATAAGATAAGATGTCCTTTAGTCATCCCACAAAGAGGAAATTTGCAGAGTTTCAGCAGCAGATAATAGGAATATATATATATATATATATATATATATATATATATATATATATATATATATATATATATATATATATATATTTACTGTATATGTATAGATACACACACACACAGGGGCCTGTACACAGTACAGAATAGAAAGAGGGAAAAACATGTTGCAAGAAAGGAAATGGCATAATAAAACAGAATATATACATACGCACACTAGAATTCCTGACTGTTGTCAGTGGATTGGCTGCCAATGTTCTGGTTGTACACTCTGACAGCTGCAGGCAGGAATGAATAATATTTCACATCAACAAATGCGAGAAAAAAAAAAAGAAAAAAAAACTACATTTAGATTTATAGTTCAAGTCATATTATATACTTAGACAATCCCCCATCCTTGACTTTGAAAATACATGTTTTAAAATATTCCCCCATTACCACTAATTGAAGAGTAATTTTATCTATTCAATTATTTAACAGGTAAAACACTGCTTTCCTACTGAAATGTTAATAAGGATGTGTCTCCACTTATCTTTTGATGTATTTAGATCTCGGACAAACCTGCAAAATTGCTGTGATATTTTGTGGAGTTACCACTGGCTGCATCCACACAGGGTTCATTGTGAAAGTTACAGATGTTCGGACAGACGACCTGGTGTGGAGGTCTGTAGCTTCACCAGATGTGATCAGAGTCTATGAATCTGCTGCTGCTTGTTCTCACACATTTATAACAGTTAATAACAGCAAACGAAACATGTTAAAGTCCTA
Organism: Gouania willdenowi; assembly: GCF_900634775.1. Classification (NCBI taxonomy): domain Eukaryota; kingdom Metazoa; phylum Chordata; class Actinopteri; order Blenniiformes; family Gobiesocidae; genus Gouania; species Gouania willdenowi. The sequence continues at coordinate 39,360,295 of NC_041052.1, forward strand.
CACGCAAAGACTTTGAGTAGATATTATAAAGTGTACTAGGCTATGCTTTAGGTTTCCTGTTCAAACAGATTTTAAAATTACAATTATGCCTTCAATAATTCATGTTCAGTTAGAATTACAACTCAATTATGATTCCGTTACCCTGCGTTTTTTCCCCCCAATTACAATTACTATTAATTTCCCCAAAAGTTGATTAGAATTACTTTCTCAATTAGTAACGTTCAATTTAAAAAAAAAAAAAAAAATCACAATTACTAAGCCTTTCATAAATAGGCTTATATATGTATATATGTAACCTTCTTCTTACGTTAGCTTTCTGTTAGCATCTCTTATGATAAAGGATCAGTTTTAACCCATGTCTTAAATCGGCTGTAAAATAAACACACACACAAAAAACTTTATTTATCCTCCAATTTGTTTTTCATCTCTTGGTTACTATGTTAGTCTTCATAATCCATAAAATATTGGTATTTAAAATTTTTAGTGTGTCCGTCTTAGCTTTTTTTGTTTCAGTGTATTTATTTATTTATTTACAGTATTTTTTTTAAAGTAAAAGGATCCTCAAGATAACTGATTAATAAACTTGATGGGAAACTTATTTTATTAATTGTTACCTGTGTGTGTGTGTGTGTGTGTGTGTGTGTGTGTGTGTGTGTGTGTGTGTGTGTGTGTGTGTGTGTGTGTGTGTGTGTGTGTGTGTGTGTGTGTGTGTGTGTGTGTGTGTGTGTGTGTGTGTGTGTGTAAGTCATAAACTGTTTCAATCTCTTTCTTCTGGAAGGAGGTTTCGGTCCATCAGGACCAGAACCTCCAGACACAAAAACAGATTCTTTCCCTCTGCCACCATCCACATGGACACACCCCCAGTCACCCACTGAACCCCCCCACCCGATCACCACCTCCATGAAGACATTATCTGCTGCAATGTATATATATATATATATATATATATATATATATATATATATATATATATATATATATATCCATTATTCTCTATCTATCCTTTATTTATCCCTCATCCTTTATATTTATCATTATTATTATTATTATTATTATTATTATTATTATTATTATTATTGTTGCTGGCTTGTTTCTTTGTTTCTTTGTTTTTTATTTCGTGCACCGACGACCAAGACAAATTCCTTGTACTGTCCTAAAAACTGTACTTGGCCATTAAAACATTTCTGATTCTGATTTAATTGCATTGTCAATCACAGTTTTCATAGAATGTTCATTCTGAAAACAATTACAAAGTCAATTATCGGAACTCAATTACAATTCAATTACAATTACAACAGCAACATGTTTTTTTTAAGTTATGATGACATCATAATTGTAAATAATTACCAAAAGTATTGGGGAGTAACGGATTACATGTAACGGCGTTACGTAATCAGATTATAAAATATGAGTAACTGTAATCCGTTACAGTTTAAATGATGGTTGTAATTAGATTACAGGTACATTGTTAAAAATCAATGGATTACACAATGTTACTTCTCAGTTTTGCGGGTTTCTTCACTCCCAACATGGCAACGTGATGCTTTTCCCAGAAGCCCCAGAGTAAATATGAAAAAAAAAAACATATTTGCGCCGGACATGAGCAGCAGGAGGAGGAGCTGGAGCCTTACCAGGGCAAAGACAGGTTGTCCTGGATTGATCTCAGCGTAGCCAACCTCCATCCTGGAATGACCATGTTTTAGTTTCCCTTGAATAATTTCTAGAACTTATTATTGGCCAGTCTGCATTTGGTTACTTTTTAAAAAATGTCTCTTATTTGTGACAGGATGTCAGGATGCCATGTTTATTGGCCGTCCTTCGATCATTTTCCCACTCACTGACCTTCAGGTGTATAGCTGAGGATAATGCTGTATAGCTGAGTGTGTGGGTTGATGGAAGTTGTCCCACTTTGTCCTGGCAACCAATTATTTGCTCAAGGTCCTGTTGAATAATTGTATTGGTTAAGGTCACAGCGACATCACTTCTATTTATCATTTCTGTTTAACTTTTCACTATCGTAATTATCCCAAATATTAACACTGGGTAAACAAGTCTATAACTCTTTGTGGTTGTTCTTTGAAGTCCTCGGGAATTCAAAGAAATTCATTGGACGGGCGCGGAAACAGATGCACAAATGCATTCATATGCGTGTCATTCCATTTCATATTTTCTACTAGTTACTAGTGAAAAACGAATAAACAACAAATCATTATTTAAGCTACAATGGCATCATGTGATGTGAACAGTCTATTTTCATAGCTCTAAGCTGATCATATTACAGGGAGCTGAGGCATATGCTACGTTGTTTACTAAAGGCCCAAATATGTTCCAAACCCAAACTCTGACAAACTTTTTTCCAATTTTGAGGGTCTGGTATGTCCACCAGATAGGATGTACAGTATAGCAGATATTTTTGTATATTCTTAGAGAGTAGGTGGAGCTAGGGATGGGCGATATTGACATAAAAAAAAAAAAAATATCCCGATAATTTCTGGTATTTATCATGATAACGATAAAAATCACAATAAATAAAAACTATAAATAAATAAATAAAAAATCACAACTTAGTGTAAACAGGTTCTTTACAAACACAAATAAATGTGAATACATCAACATTAGACACATTCAAAAAGGCTACAATATCTGCTGACTCAAACAGTTCATGAGCTGATATTTTATGGAATATATTTGTGCATGTGGGTCACTATTAGTGTTATTGTGTGTAATTCATTTATTTCCTCATTTGAAATAAAATTATTTTTTAAAAAAAAAAGCACATGAAAAGCAAAAATAACTCTATTACTGTTTTTACTGCTGATTAATCTTGTTTCATTTATCTGATTATGAGTTACATAAAGTTATGGTTAATAAATAACTTATTGATTACAATAAATTAAACCAGATCAAGCTGATGATTTAATCATTCAGTATATTTAGGTGTAATAATCTCAATAGTTACATTAGTCTAATGGGACCAGCTTTGTATGTGAACACATGAAATATAATTAAAAAAATATTGTGTTTCACAAGTTTGGATGGTTGAGTAGTGACATTATTTATGCTAATATTTATTTCACACAACGTGTGACATGTTGAGCTTTTATTCTTCCATACAAGTGTTAAATCTGGCCATAAACAGATCAGTGGTTCTCTGTGATTTTATGACAGTAAGACGTGTTCTTTTACTTGGTCTACTATTCCTTATATGGAATGGTTAGCATTAGCTCTGTGTCGGTGTGTTAGCTTAGCATAGTTAGCTTTACTTGAGTTTTCAGTTCATAATCGTTGCTACAGGTTCATCTCTGTCCCCGTGTTTGTGTAACTTTGGGTGGCCATGACGGAGGAACTTCACTTTGTTGGATGGTTGTCTGGTTTTAACCAAGTAGTGGTCCATGATGTATCACAGCACGGCAGCTTCTGGTAGCTGTGACGAGCACCTCACACAGACAGATGGCAGTGTGTGCAGGGGGCGGTGGCGGTGCACGTCAGAGCTTCCGTAAACAACGTTCTGCTCCAGAGAATAAAAGTTGACAACAAACAGGGGCAGTTTTGGCCCATGGAACACGTTTTTTTTGGGGGGGCATTCTTGGCTAAGTTGAGGGGTGTCATGGCAAATTTGCGGTTGACCTCATTTGGAGACATGATTTATTGCTCTTGTTGAATGATGGAGTTCCGTCAAAGCATGATGATTTTATAAAAAAAAGGATTTATTATAAAACTAAATGAAAAGGAGTACAAAAAAAGGAGAGTCCCATCCTGTGGGAAGGAAAGGCGGCCAGGTACTAAGCAGGATGGTTCAAAAGGTCTTGTGTACGGCTGAGAATATACAGGACTGACCAACAGTTTCACAGTTTAAGCTTTATACAGATATGAGAAAAAGTCCCAACCCTGAAGGGAGGAGAAGGAGGGGGTCAGATGCCCAAGGGATGGAGGATGATGAAGACGTGTATGTTATGAGGAAGGCCTGCGCCACTGGTATCTGTCCTTGATAGTGTGTGTGTGTGTGTGTGTGTGTGTATATCTGCATGTGAGTTTTAGTTTGGCCTTGAAGGTTCAGGCCGGGGTTCTTATCTGTGTGTTAACATGACTCAGCTGTTCAAAAGTGCAAAGAGTTATGCAGTCATCATGTATTAAAACATGACAAATTGTACACATGAACACACATTTGATGATATGATGATGAATATAATAATTGCCATAACAAGGGACAAATGGCCCGTGGCCCTCGCTAATTTGCGACATTTATCGAAATTTATCGTTTATATCGTGGGATGACAAATTCTTACCAGTGAGAATGTTTTTGACGATAAATCGTAAACGATAAAATATCGCACATTCCTAGGTGGAGCTGTATTACTATACTACATTACAGTTTCCTTTGTGATGTAGTTCCTGAGATATTAGAAGCTGAAAATGGAAGAAAAATAGGGATGAGCAGAAATGGACACACCCCCCTCACTAAATTTTTATATTTGAGAAATGACATGCAATGTTTTCCATTTACTCTGGTCAGAAAAGTAAGTCATAGTGTGACAAAGTACTGGTTTAGTTCCTAAAATGTTGAAGCAAACAGACATTGGGCATGAGTTGTATCTCTGTTGATGTGACCTCAAGCAGCAGAACTGTAAACAGACTAATAACAGCCCTTCATTAGCCGCTGTTTGCGTGCACAGATTAGTAATTTGTCTCGTCTAATTGTTTAATTTGTGGACAAAGGTAAACAAGGACAACTTAATCAGCACTCTGGAGCATCTCAACTGTGCATGGAGGGTTTATTCAGCAGAACGAGGCAAAACTACCAACATTGACGTTTCATAAGGCTTCAGAAATGTAGGGTTTTCAAAGTGTATTTAATGAGCATTTTGCAGTATTTATCAGGTATGTCTAGACACACTGGGCTCAATGCAAAGTTCAGGGACAGGGATTGCTCATCCTAAAGTAAAATAAAAATCCTAAACAATACAACAATACTTCTGCTGCTGGAATTAAAGTCATTATCACCAACTTGTTAAAGGAAAATATCCCAGCTAGTGATCATTAAAGAAATGAAAGAATGACAAACTAACTTTAGGCCTAAAAAAGAAAAACATGATCAAAAGATTTTTTTTAACCTTAAAAAATTGAACTAAAGCCAAAAAAAGAACTTTAGTGAATCTGAATGATTTTGGGCTTCATTATTATTCCTGGAATGAGAGTTCATTTCTCAGCCAAATTACCCTACACCACGACTAAACATGTTAAAAAGTAGCTTGAAGGCTTTTAAGTGAGTATTAATGTGAACAAGTTAGCAATGAGGACCCCCTCGAAAACGAGATGTTCCATCTCAAGGGGAATATCCTTCAATAAATAAATTTGAAATTTGAAATGAAACCACATAGTAACACACATAATCTTATATAATGATACTCTGAGGTGGACTCATGTTACTGTAATTGAGTTGCTTTATTTTTTTATTTTATTTTATTCGATTTATCTGCTGCTGAAACTGCAACTGGTTACTTTTTTAGTTTATTTCAAAATCAGCAATTTAACTTGTACTGAAGTAAGTTTTATTTCTACATCCAACCATTACTGAGTAAATTATTATTTTTCTTTTGTTTTAAAATTATCAACAGACATTGTGAAACTTGAAAAAATGAAATAACGAGACAGCAATCAAATGCATCACATCATAGCCAACCAATCAGATTAAACGTAATGCACGGCGCCAAAACAGCATTAAATGCTAATTTTGTTCTCATTTTTAAAGTTATAAATGTATTTATACAGAAAAGTTGAGTTTTTTTTAATTTTATTTTTAATTTTTAATTGAATTAATTTATTTCATTTTATTTTATTTTATTTTATTTCTGATCAAAGCCACATTCTTTGGTTCATGTTGTGGTTTTTACCTACAGTATTATGTTGTTACCCACATGGCACATTTCACATGGCACTGCTTATAAAATTAGCTATACTTAGAGTAATGTATTATTATTATTATTATTATTATTATTATTATTATTATTATTATTATTATTATTATTATTATTATTATTATTATTATTTATTTTTTTTATTTTTTTTAATTGAATTCATTTGTTATGTCATTTAGATAAAATAATTGTTCGTTTTGACAAACCTTTAATTTTATACAGATGCCTTTGTGGGAAATAAATGAAGTTGTAATTGAGCAAGATTGTGTTTCTTCCTTTTGAAGTTTCTACATGAGATGTTTACTGTATGGAACTGTGGTAAGAGTTATTACCAAAAATAAATGTGGGGGAGGAAAGTAACTAGTAACTTTTACTTTGAGTCGTATTTAATTGAGCTACTTTATACTTGTACTAGAGTATTTTATGTATGACCTAAAATTTCAATCAAGTAACAGTTCTTCTACTTGAGTAGGATATATCAGTACTCTTAACACCTCTAATAAAACTTTATTTCCATTACACGTGGCATTTTAATGCACTTCTGACAACCGTTTTAATGTAGTTTAGTGTGTACGCCAACAAAGAAAAAGCAGGTGTAGGAGAATAAATGAGCACCTGTCTGTAAAAGCCCTCCTACTGCTGCTGGTTAAATGTCTATCCGTTCACACTCTATTCTCTGCCAGGCTGAGTGATGGTAATGTGAAAGGACAGTTTCCCCCAGGCACCCATCAATCAGCGTGTCCTGACTCTCAAAGACAGCTTTCATGCTGGGGAGCCTGGGTGGGTGTTCCCATGTGCATTTGTCAGTCCACTTCCATGGATGATGTTTAGGTGTGTGTGTGCGGCCTTTGGGAAACAAGTGTTAGCTGTGAGTGTTTGGACCAAAGCTAGTAGTCTACTACTCTCCACTAATGCAAAAGACTGTTGGTGATTTTAACTTTTCCACCTTTCCATCTATGTTCAATGTCACAGCATTCCAAACAGACATGTAGGAATTCATAACAGCTACGATGAAAGGCTCATTATGGGAATAACATTACCTTTAACAGATATGCTAAACCAAATTAATTATGTAAAGGGCAGTGAGAAGAAAACAAACATTTTTCAAACAAAAGACAGACAAGAACAGTCTTGAGCTGTGTTGTAAATGTCATACTAACGTACTACTCATACTAAGTCTGACGTCAAAATGAGTATGTAGAGCGTTCACAATATATCGTATGAAATGATTGAGTATGTAAGAAATACCCAGATGTATTCTATATGGAGACATTTTTTAAGTATGCACAGTGGGCACACTAGTCATACTCAACCGCCTCATGATGCCTTGCGAGTGCAATGTAAAATAGTTTTGGGACCAGCCTTCAAGCTAAAAATCTAACATCCCCTTTTTAAAAACAAAAAGATCTCTTCTTGTCTTCCATTTTGTTTTTAACGCTTCTCTGAATAGTTTTTGATGTACAAGATAAAAAGTTGTGGTCTCAATACTGACCCCTGTGGGATGCCACAAACAATGTCCAATGATGTTTTACAAATTGTTGTCTATCACTTAAATATAGCTTTTAATCCAATGTAAAACCAGTGACACCATTGACATCTAAAGTGAAAGCTATTGTGAGGGTATATGCCCCCTAGTGGTCTAAAGTTTTCATTACGATTTTCCCAAATTCATTTCTTAAAAGTTCTTAATATAATGTACATAATCTACAAATATCTTAAGTGCCATAAAACACATTGACTGTACAATATATATATACACGTTATTTTTGGCGCTTGAGTCCCATGTGACCATCGTCTTTCTTTCAATCCTTTATAAAATAGGTTTATTATTATAACTGTTAGTTTCATTTAAAAAATACCTCAATTAAACATTACTCAAAGGAAAAGTTATTTTATTTATTTATTTTTGGTAATAAATCCTGCCACGGTTCCCTTATCATACGCAGTTTGCGAGATTTCCAAAATTAATTTGAACAAAATACAATTCTTAATATAATGTACATAATATACAAATGCCATTAAACAGTATGTTTTACTGTTAGTTTCATGTCACAGATGTTCTACCTCAGGTCTGTAGTATAAGTTTCCAGTGAAATGGTCCCAAATATTTGAGACTTTAGGTTGGTTCTTCTGTTGTGCAATTCTTCTTCACATTGTAAATGGTGAAGCGACACTGCACCCAACAGTTCATGTATGGTACTGCAGCAAAAATAAAGCAGAAAGCAGCCGCCGGACTGATTTTATAATGAATTTACAACATTGATCTAAAATGAGGATTTTTAATGACACGGTCAGCCTGACAGAGATTAAAAAAAAAGTAAGAAGAAATCACGGGGAGCTGCTTTCTTCTCGTAAATAGGATGTTACATTCTATTTTTATAGCTTGACTGTGTTTTGGACTAAGTGCTGGGATTCATTGGATTTTTGAATGTCTTATGAAGATTTTGAGACCTTTGATGGAAAATATGGATTCAGTGAGACATGGCATCGCTTTAAAGGTGAGGAGTGCTGGCTTGTTTCTCGCCATTTTTTTAGTAGAGTGTGTTTGCTGTGATGGTTGTCTTAGAATGATTTATATGGTTAAAAATGAAAAATTCTAAGCTTTCGTCTCTTCTTGCATTATTTGTTCCACACATTGTGGTTGGCGTAAATTTATTTAATTCTATTATTTCTCAACCTATCCTTGTATCTTGTATATCACTCTTGGTTGAAATCTGCATGTCTGCTTTTCTCTGTTTAGTATTACTTTCCTGATATCCTCAACTTCACCACGTCTACAGGAGTGATTCACCTCAGCTCGCTTTTCTTTCTCTTCTCTCTGTCATTTCCACAGTCGGTGACCTACTTTTCTTTGATCCTCGTAGTCCTCCCCTAACTCTGCCTCGCCATCTCCTCCATCTTCACCTTGTTTCATCTTTCTGCTTCCTGAAAAGACCTCTTCTATCCTCACCCTTTCCTCCCTTCTCTTGCCTTGCTGCTACCTTCCGTCTTTTGATATAATCTGAGATGGTGTAACTTCCTCTTCCTCTATCGTTGTCTTTCATCTCTTTCGGTCATCGTGCTTCTTGTTGCCTCTAAACTCAGCTTCTAACCTGCCCCCCGGGCTTCCATTTAATCCCTTTTACTGCAGCCAACTTCTGCCTAGTCCTGGCTTTGCATCTCTCTCCCCTTATAGTTGCCAGCCCTACCACCCCCTCTTCCTTTTCAGAGATTTTTTATTCTTGTTCATTAATTTACTTCGATGGTTCTTCCTTCTGCTCCACTCCCATTATTCACCTTTTTTTGCAGCTTCGCCTCCGCTCCTCCACGCAGCAGATCTATCTTTGCCGTTCTTTTTTTTTTTAACACCTGAGAGCACACAACCATCTGCTCGACACAAAAAAAATTACAGTTATGAGCGCTAACCACTCATGGCAAGCAAAATTCTCATATCCCTTCAATTAAAAACATAAAGTAAAAAATAATACAAAGTTCTTTTCAGAATCCAGGTAACATAAGAAGTAAATATTTAATGAAATACCATGAAAAGCCTAACCACACAAATTAGTTCCTACACTAAAAGAGTTTTGAATGTTATTTTTCAGACTCTGAGTTAAATTCATCAAGGATTAATTTATGCCACAGTCTAAAATAATTCCTCACCTCAAATAAACTCTGAAGAACACTCGATGCAACACTAACGGAACGTTCAAGAAACTTTTCTAAGTGGCAGAAACCAGAACTCTATTACTTTCTTCCTGTCATTTTTTTTTTTTTTTTTCTTGCAGACTGCATCAAGGCTCCTCGCCATGTATGAGTCACTCCTCACTTCATAATGTACTTTTAAATATAATGATTAGAGACTTCCACTTAGTGTGTGCATGTGTGCGTGTGTGTGTGTGTGCTTGGGTTGTTTACTGTAAGAGACTATCATGCTGTAAACAACGAGAGGCTGCTGTGATGTGAATTAACTAAAAGGAACTTCTGGATGTTTAATAACTGTTCTCTAGAGGCGTAAAGAGTACTGATGTATGCTACACAGGTAGAAGTACTGTTGATTAAAATTGTACTCAAGTATTTGAAGTTGAACTTGAATTTATTTCGGCAGGCTTCAGAAAAACAAAACATAAAACACTCAACTGTCTAACTAATGAGCCCAAAGGGTGTAGGTCGACTCAAAAGCTTATACACACCTGACCTACCCCATCACAACAAAACAAAACAAGGCTCTCTAGATAATATCACACAAATTTGGTGTTTTAAAGAATAAACCATTTGTGTGTTCTATGTATCCTGCGTTATGTATCAGTCTGATAGAAGTACAAGTAAGTCCTACATAAAATACTCAAGTAAAAAATATCTCAATTAAACAGTACTCAAAGGAAAAGTTATTTTATTTATTTATTTTTGGTAATAAATCCTGCCAAGGTTCCCTTATCATACGCAGTTTGCGAGATTTCCAAAATGCATTCGAAAAAAATACAATTCTTAATATAATGTACATAATATACAAATATTATATAAGTGCCATAAAATGGTATGTATTACTGTTAGCTTCATGTCACAGATGTTAGTTCTACCTCAGGTGTGTTTTTGAGACTTTAGGTTGGTTCTTCTTCTGTTGTGCAATTCTTCTTCACAATGTAAATTGTAAATGGTGAAGCGACACTGCACCCAGCAGTTCATGTATGGTACTGCAGCAAAAATGAAGCAAAGTTTACAACATTAACCGGTGCACCGCTTTTATAGTCAGCATGATCAGTTATGTTACTAATCATTCTTGCAACACACATCGTACTTTAATCTGACTGGTCAGTTTAGGCAGGAAAACAAACATTTTCAACATAATGTGTCCAAGTTTGCACTTTCAGTTATAAATTAAAGGCAAAGTATGGAAGGTGTCAACAATATCCAAGCAATGAATGACAGATACTTCAATAGCTTTAGATTTTCTTATTTAATTTGGGGAGATATTGTGGAATAATTTGAGTTCTTTCAACAAACAATTTACAACTAAATGATTTGGTTATTTCCACAATGATTCATGGTTTTTGTCATTTTTACTTTCCTGCGTGCCGAATCAGATGCTCCAAAGGGCTGGATTTGGCCCTCGGGCTTTGTGTTTGACACAATAAAATAAAATGTACTCAGTAACGGTTGGGTGTAGAAATGTAAGAAATAACTTATTTTAAAACATACGAAACTACAAGTAAAATTTCTAATTTAAAAATATACTTAAAAAGTACCCATAAAAGCAACTCAATTACAGTAACATGAGTCACCTCTGCTGATTGAGTTTCAAGCTTGATGACAGTAAATCCAACACAACACACAAATACGGTGTACATTTTAGGACATCCTCAGGTCTCAGAGTGAGGTATCAGGTATCAGAAAAACCTCCGTCATTTGTCAGACCAAAAGGACTCATGACTCAGCAAAACCTCCATCAAATTACACGGCGTCACTTACCTTCAAAATAAAAGTATTCGGACTCAATGGCCTCAGGACGTAAAACACAATGTTATATTTTGAAGAAACTGGAAATAAACATCACGTCATCAATATGTGCTGCTTCGGAAGTTGAAAGCGGTTTTATTGTTATTTAACTATGTATTTATTAATCAAACAATACTGTGATACATCTTAACTTTTGTTTTTAGAAAAAGGAAAGAGAGGCTTTTCAACTTACTTTCTCATGTTTACTTTTGGTTCCTTCAAAATAAAACGCCATATCGTGTTTTAAGACCTGAGGCTGTTGAGTCTGATGACTTTTATTTTAAAGTCAGAGGTCGTGTGATTTCATGGCGCTCGGTTTGATGAGTGACGCTGTTCGATTTGATGTATTTTTTGCTGAGTCATGAGTCTGTTTAGTCTGTTAAATGACAGAGGTTTACCTGATACCTCACTCTGACACCTGAGGATGTCCTTAAATGTACACCGTACATGAAACAAGGACAGCCGAGAACTGTACGTGAGGTTCTCTTGGTATCTTTGCAAATTTTCGAGTGAGAGCAGAACAATAACTGTACAGTCGAGACAATAAAGCTCGTTGTTGCTTCCTCTGAGATCTATTTGGTGCTTAGATTTGGAGCCTGAAAGCCTAAGAGTGCTAGAAACTGCGAGAGCACCAACATTCCAAAAACCTACACTCAAACAAATCTCCAACAAAACTTTTGGCTTTTATAGAAGATTGCAGACTGCAAGGTCTACAGGGAGGTGATAAGTAAAATGGTTTCCGTGAACAAATATTGGCTATCCTGTTGAAAGAACAATGTGGTAAAGGAGACAAACAAGTTGAAAGGAAGAGGGAAAAAAGATAAAGGATTAAAAAAAGGCAAGTGGGGGAGACAGAGTATTGTGTTCAGAGACCTATAAAATGAAAGGAGAGCTCACAGAGTAAGGGCATTTTCCATCCCAGGCTTTTCATGTTGGATTTCAGAACTAATAATGTCAGTGTTGTGTCAAAAACACTGAATGTTGCAACAGGCAAAATGAATAAACACCAGTTTATCGTCACAACAAATTAGGACAGCATGCTGAAAGAAAGTAAATATGTAGTAAAGACAGGTGAACAAATGTCCTGTAATATTAGCTTCTATACACCTATAATTATGTGCATACAGTTTAAATATGAACTTACATTGGTGCCATCACTGTGTGAACCAACCAATTATATCAATTTCATGCTTTCATAAATGTTTCAATTATAAGTCCTCATCTTGTAGCAATATTTTTAATCCTTTTTCCAAGGCTAAGTTCATTTCAATGTAGTTAGATTTTATTTAAGTATCACCAAATCCAGGTAATTTGGGGGCCCTAAGCAAAGTCTAATGTCTAATGTGTCCAACCTGTCATGTGGAGTAGCCCAGGGCTCTGTTCTGGGGCTTGTCTTGTTTTTATGGTGACTCTTGGTCAGTTGATTTGTGGTTTTAAAAACGTGTCTTAAAAATGTTATGCTGATGATATCCAGCTGTACTGCTCTTTTAATGACTCAGAGTTTCACTTTTTATCTGAGTTCTTAAATTGTGTATCTTTTATCAAAAACTGGCTGTCATCGAATTACCTCCAAAAAGATCCCTTAGTGATCTGGGCTCATCTGTTAAAGGGGACATATCATGCAAAATCCACTTTTTTAGCCCTTAAATGCATTTTGTTGTATATTTAGAGTGTTTAGAAGTACAAAAAAGTTCAAATTAGACTCTTCAGGTGCTCCGTTGATATCTTTATATTCTGTTTGGGTCATATTTTTCAATCTGTTAGGATTTTTCTATTCTCTATTACGTATTTTGACCAATTACGTCACAGTATTTGCAGCAGAACTGCCAAATTAGGACATCGACTCCAGGCCCAACACTTCGAGCAATCCGCCATTTTTATTTCTCGCTTTTATTTTGTTGTCCAAGCTCAAGGATGCAGAAGTTACGAGAGGATAAGTCAAAATGTTTGGTTGTTGGATGTAGTAACCCACACGCTTCATTACACCGTCTCCCAGCATCAGAACCTTTTCAAAGAGCCTGGTTGAGTTTTATTTTTCACGGAAATGTACCCACATCTGTGGGTAAGGTAATTTTGGTGTGCGTGAAGCACTTCAAGGATGACTGCTTCAGAAACCTCCGCCAGTATAAAGAAGGATTTGCTGAAAGACTTTGTCTGATTGAGGGTTCAATTCCTTCTATCTTTGGAGATGATGAACAGAGCACTTCGGTAAGCTGTAAATAACGCTAAAAAGTGTGATGATAAGAAGTCCCTGTCATTGTTTTGTTAGCATTAGCAGTTGCACCGTCTTCATATGTTAGCGCTGTGTGCTCGTTTTAGATCCTTGATGATATGGCCTACGTGATTTAATTTAAGTCTAAAGTTTTCATTAGTCATTTAATTTTGCCATTTTTGTCTCTGAAAAGACTGTATTCAAATGCATTTCGTGACGTTAGCTTGGCGCTAGCGTTAGCTCGGCGCTAGCGTTAGCTCGGTGCTTGTGTTAGCTCACTTGTTAGAGTTCTGCAGGTTCATCATCTTCATTTTCATGGCTCCAACATGTAAAGCTGGATGGACAAGTCTTCTGTTGTTGACATTTTGTAAATAACGTGTGAAAAAACATTTTCTGTGCCGCTAAATAATCGTATCTCTTCTATCAAACTACAAAAATGGCCGAACAGGGTGGAGTTGAACCCAGTGTCACCTCTACAACCTGGAGAGGGGGCGGGGTATGAAGAGTCTCATTTGCATTTAAAGAGACCGCACCAAAAAGAGTTTCTCTCAGAAGCACATCAGAAAAGGGTAGAAAAGGGGTGGAGCTATAATGATGAGGAATTCAGACCCAAGAATTGCAGTTCTGCTTTATATAGACCATAACTGTATGATTTATATGTAAAAAAAAAAGGACTTAAATGCATGATATGTCTAAACCTTGGGGTTGTGTTTGATCAATGTCTTTGGAGGTACAGTACACTGTCGTCAACTGACTAAAAACTGTTTTTACCACCTGAGAAATATCTCTAAAGTGAGGAACTTGTTATCAAAATCAGATCTTGAATTGATCATCTCACATTGTCTATTGTAATTCTGTTTTCACTTGTTTTAATAAGTCGACCCTAAACAGACTCCAGCTCGTACAGAATGCTACTGCCAGACTTTTGACTGGTGTCCCTAGAACATCCCACATTACCTTCATTCTTTCTACTCTGCACTGGCTTCCGGTCAAATTTTGCATAGGGTATAAAATTTTAGTTCTGACGTTCTGAGCGTTACATGGTCAGGCCCCTCAATCAGTGTTTGGAATAACGGTGTTTAAAATAACGGCGTTAGGTAACGGCGTTTGTTTTTCAGTAACGGGCTAATTTAACTAATTACTTTTTACTCCGTTAAATGTGGTGCGTTACATGCATTGATTGAATAAACTGTGATCAGAAAGCATCCCTGGCTTCTCACGCAGCTGTAGTGAGGAGGTGGGTTAGAAACAAGGTGAGCGATTATGATTGGCTAAAGCGGCGTCATGTTTCATGGTAGCCAATCAGAGCCAGTGTTTTTACACATGTGCCAGCACACACACACACACACACACACTACAGATTTGATGAATCAGCAGAGATGGTGAGCGTGGAGCAGTCTGATGAAAAGTGATACAAACACTACTTTATATTAATTATGATCAAAAACAAGAACGTGTATGTGAAGTGTTCATTATATCCAGGAGTGAAGACTTTGTTCACATTCGTTGTAAACAACTCAAATTTAATGAAGCACCTCAACGACACACGCATCTAAAAAATGTGAATTATTTGACATTTAGCAACTTTTTTTTTTAACAGTAACGCAAATACTTACGTTCCTTGGTAATGAGGTATTTTTTATTATAGAGTAATTCAGTTACTAACTCAGTTACTTTTTGGAACAAGTAGTGAGTAACTATAACTAATTACTTTTTAAAAGTAACTTTCCCAACACTGCCCTCAATATATCACGGACTTGTTGTGCCTCTGCACTTCAGGGAGCAACTTTTGGTCTTCAGACCAGGGTCTCCTAAAGACCCCAAAAACTACATTTAAAACCTGAGGAGACCTGACGTTCCAGGCTGTGGCCCCCAGACTCAGGGATAACCTGCACCAGTCTCTCCGGGAGCTTAACTGTGTGGACACTTTTAAGAAACTGTTGAAGACTTTGTTCTTCAGAAAAGCTTTTAGTTAAATGGATTTTAAGTTTTATTATCCTTTTATGTTGTTGCTCCTGTTGCTTTAATTTCTCCCCTATTATGTACAGCACTTTGTGATTTTATCTGCAAAAAGCACTTTATAAATAAATAAATTACTTACTAAATGTAGAATCTCACCAGGTTAACACACGTTTACAACTCAGCATGTACAGCCTGCATGGTTTATGATTAGCATACTGGTACTTAATACTTACTTACTGTTTACTCATCCAGACTGAGTTAGTCGTCAAAGATGATAAACTGACAGAAACATGCCTCAGAGGGGTGTGCGGTGACGTAATTTTTGGTGTGTACACCTTGCCATGACCCGCGCCCGTCAAGCATAAACCAAGCTTTGCAAAACACATTCATTATTACAAGCCTGTGCGTCTGCTTGCCCTAAGTCAGCACATGTATACACCTATCACATCCAACCTCCACACACGCATCAAAACTTAATCAAATTAAAGATTAAATCGGGGCTTTCGCCTTTAATTGGCCATGTAATGTTAGTACATTAATGGAATTCGTCCTCTGCATTTAACCCATCCCTGAGGAGCAGTGGGCAGCCATTTTGCGGCGCCTGGGGAGCAGTTCGGGGTTAAGGGACTTGCTCAACATCCCACAGTGATGGCCCAGGTTACAAGCCCAGCGTCCTTAACCACTAGGCCACCACTCCCCTAAAATCTAAATGAAGTTAGTTTTACTACTGATGATGTGTTGTTGCAATAGTAATCCTGGTATGAGCCAAGGGATCATCATGTGCAAAATAACCTCTGAAATACTGTAACGTGAATCAACAAATCAAACAATGACGAAACACACACGACCATCATAATAAAAACAAATAAAAAAAATCTGCCAGGCTGTGTAACGCCCACCAATGTATTGTCCGCAATGTATTGTCCGCAATCATGATAAAAATCTGCAGCATTTAATGCAATAACCCATAACAGTGCTAACAATTAATAATACAGTTTATAGGCGTACAGATTCGCGCTTACCCTAAAACAGAAGCAACCACACAGGCCTGGGATCAACTACCTTTGCTGTTGGTCCAGAAGCCCATGATGTGGACAAACGATGACCTGATTAAAACCAGGATATGATGAAGGGTGTAGGGTCGAATCTCTCTAATGGGGGTCCATTAAGATCCACAAAAAGGAGCAAGGAGAGGCTGTTTTCACGCAGTCTATGCTTTTATTTTGAAAAGGGTTTGAAATAGGTAAATTAAAGACAAAATTAAACCAATTTTTCTCCCCTGCTGATAAAAATGTGTTTGTATGAAGTAGTGTTGTTAGTTGATTCTTGTCACACTCTTGACATTTTAGACAAAGTATTAATATTTGGCGTATTTTGTTGTAAAAATGTAAGAGTCAATGCCCTCTATAGGTTGAATCCTGGATATATATATATATATAGTCTATATAGACTGGGCATGTCTTAACTTCTCCAGGGCATTATTTTTGTTTCCAGCATACAATATAGATGTCAACCAAAACCTTACTCTTTAGGCCATTTTAAAAGGAATACTGTGAAAAAGTCGACAAATGTTCTAAGCGAAAATTTCATATTGTCAGAATTGCACTTTTAAATCTTTAGCTCAGGACACAACGTATTAATTTTCATACGTTTTGTTCAACCAAGATTTTGAAACAGCTAAATAAAGCTGTATTGAAAATTATTGGAAAGTTTTTCTGTTTTTCTGCAGTTTGAGGTACAGTAAATGTTTTGCATGCATATATTCTTTGTAAAGAAAACGACTCGATAGTGTTAGCACACAGAAGAATGATTTGATTGTCACTCGTCCCATTGGGTCCCCTTCTGAAAATGTTTTGGAGGTACGGCTGCAACCAAGAGGAATGGAAAAAGACATGAAAGAAAAAGAGAGGGAAACAACAACACTGAGGGAAAGAGAAATAAGAATGAAGATAGACGAGAAAAAGGAAGAAAGTAAGAAAACAACAGAGGTCTCAGACCACC
Organism: Gouania willdenowi; assembly: GCF_900634775.1. Classification (NCBI taxonomy): domain Eukaryota; kingdom Metazoa; phylum Chordata; class Actinopteri; order Blenniiformes; family Gobiesocidae; genus Gouania; species Gouania willdenowi. Next base: position 39,377,860 of record NC_041052.1, read on the forward strand.
CTCAGACATCATGTCCATTCAAAGTTATCAAAGTAAAAACTATTTCTAACTGTTTTTTTTTTTTTTTTTTTTTTGTTCACAGACTCCCAAAACACATTTTCAAAGCTTTTGTCGCCCGAGCTGGTCCTGACATTAATGAGGTTGTGGTGGCATGTCTTTGTCTGGTTCTCTCTTTGTGCCTTTCCCTTTTAACTTTTTTTTTCTCTGCTCCCATGCTTTGACTCATTTTCCCTTTTGTCCTCTGTTCAATTTCTCTACTGGTCAAGTTAATGGGTCTTTAACCTTGTGTCAATGAGCTGGGGGCTTTGGTGCGATGGTCCTCACCACATCTATTCCCAACCCAATTAGGCAGGGACGCCTCGCAGAGACGCACCAGGAAATCCTCAAAACATATCCTGAGGTGATCACAATGAGTGTCATTATTGTGGTTAATGACAAAGATGATGGGATGCAACCACACAGATGTACACACACTCCTCCACTATAAACAGAACTGATACTACACAGGGTTTCCCACTGAGGCTTGAGGAGAAAATACAATCAGGACATGGGCGGAGTTTGAGATTCTTGCCGGGGGGGGCAAAAGAAAAAATAGATTTAAATACAAATACATTGTGAGGAACAATTGCGCAACAGAAGAAGAACCAAGTCGTGACTTAAGTGGCAAAATATAACTTGTATTTTTAAAAGAACAAGAAATGAATTAAAAAAAAATATATATATATATATATATATATTGTACAGTCACTGTTTTTGGGACTTAAATATTTTTATATTATGTACATAAAATGAAGGAATGTATTTTTTTAATTTCGGAAAATAGATTATTAGCATTCAGCTACCTGACCTAGATACATTTATCAACAAATTGTCTGATTTGATACTGTATGAATTTATTTATACTATTTTTATTGCACATTTTTGGCACTCAACTATTTCCACATTTGGTAAAGTAATTACGTGCATTTAAAAACAAAAAAAAAAATCAGAAAAAAACATTAGGAACAAGGATAAACGCCTTTATCATTAATAACAGTAGAAATTATAGTAATAATGGGAATAATAGTAACAATAGTGTTCAACAAATACATTTTGGTTACCCATGGAATTAAAAAGAAGGAAATAAAAAGGTCACACACAATTAGAATATATGCATGAATACAGACACGCACAAACCAATAGATATGTATCTATACACGTATTACAAAAAGTAAATAAAAAGTACAAAATAAATTAAAAGTAAATAGGTACATAACATACACATAATGAAAATAAACACACAGCATACTGATATTTACGATCAAATTAAGGCGACAAAATTATTTATATAAAAAAACTAAATAATAATAATAATTAACTAAATAGAAATAAAGGTAACACTTTAGTTTAGGGAACACCTATTAACCATTGATTAGTTGCTTATTAGCATGCAAATTAGTAACATATTGACTCTTAATTAGTCATTATTATGTACTTATTAACACCTTATTCTGCAAGTCCTTATTATACAACCAGTAAGCCATTAACTAAGAGTTTTCCCTCAATAAAAGGAAAGTGTTGTATATGAATTATGATCTCAACATGTTAGGGTTAGGGTTGGACTGCGGGACTGCCATTAAGTCTATAATAAGGTATTAATAAGAATAAGGCATTAATAAGTTCTTAATAATGCATCAATGAGGGTTAGGGTTAGGGTGTTACCGAAATAAAATTAGGGATAGGTATAAAGGTATGAATATACTGTATAAATTCTGAGATACAGTATTTTATCAGATCTCTTATAATGTTTGTTATTAAAAGTCTTTGACCACAGGTTAGTTTTACACTACTGATGTATTGTTGCATTAGTAACCTTACATGAACTAATGACCAGCTGTCATGCTCTTATTGTGAAGGGAACACAGCTACGCAGTCAGTTCAAGGAGAGCAAATGAGAACAATGAAAAACCAGATTAAGTGAGTTTACTCTCACTTCCCAAGAAAAGGATTTTCCTCCTGTTGATTGCTTACTTAAGAAGAGTACAGTAGATATACAGTACATATACAATCACAAAGTGTTGTACGCTTTGTTTTTTGTTCAGCAAAGCAAACACGCATTAAAAAGACATCTGTGAGACACTGTTCATTTACACATTGTTCAAAATGGTTTTCCTATTTATTTTACTTAGTAAGCCATCTAGGTGCTCATTGTAACCAGAAACATTATTTTTTTTATACATATTATAGTACATAAACTTTGATTAAATGAGTGTCCACTACATAAAATTGGGTCCATAGTGTTTATTAGGTTTTATTGTTATTAATGCTTTTGTTTGCCTTTTGGAACTTTTATTTTTGTTCAGTCTTGTATATTGAGCGTTAAATTTGTTGTTCTTTGAGTTTTTAGTTTTAAGTCAATGAGTCTTGTTTTATTATCGCCACCAAGGAGGTAATAGTTTCACCAAAGTTTATTGATTTGTTTGTCTGGATTAAGTCAAAAGTACTTCATGGTTTTTGACAAAATTTTTACATCAGTTTCAGAAATTTAAAAATCCCGATCTCTAATAATCTGTGAAAATTCAAGAATTCATATCTTGGTTCATCAATGACTGATCTTTATGCAATTTGACTCCGTTATATCGGGTTGGTTCCTTAATTACGTCACCGAGTTTCACCCGGATTTGATTCATATTGTGCTTTTTATTATGATTTTTCAAAAAACAATTGGGGTAACAATAAATTTTGACCTACTTCTATCCATGTTATTACATGGATAGACATTTCTGTGGCACTTTACTGTCATTATTATGACATGACACCTGTCATTAGTATAAATGCTGTCATTAAGTGTTGTTTATTACCATAACTCCTAACCTTAACCCAAGCTAATCTCACTAGACCCCTCCACCTAACCAAAAAAATGCCAACATAGCCTCAAAGGTGTCATAATTTAGCTAACGGTGTCATTATTTTGCGAACAACATGACAGTTTCCATCAGAATCATGGATGAGGGTTTGGGGCGGAGAAGAAGATTGCAGCCAGCCGCTGGGGGGCGCGCACGTGCAGCCTTTTAAAGGCGCCACACTCGCCCCTCCTGCTGCCACTACGGGGGAGGGAGGTAACTGCCAATAATCAGCGAAGACGATATTTGGTGCTTGGCGTAGGTTTGCACACTCTGAGTGCTTTTTGTTTGTATTAATATACTTCGAGTGATACTCCCCCACTTCACTTGCCATAGCTGTGACTAATAATACCTTTAATCATTGGTGCCTGGGGTTGATTAAAGCAGAACTAAGTAACCTTTTCACCTTAATAAATCCTTCTCGTAGTCCCTCTGAGGGTAATACAAGTGTTTATGGGGTGATTGGGGGGTCTTTTCATCTCACCCTGCTGTCTCTGGCCAGAAAACCACGCTTGCGACTTTCCCTGGCTCCGAGCCGGTACCAGTTTCGCAGCTCTGTTCTCGTTCTCGTAACAAGATGAACTGCCTTAGGACAGCCCAATACACACTAATACTAGACTATCAACAAACCCATAGCTGCTCATGGTTGTCTACAAAGACAGAAAAGACCTTTGTCCGAGGAGGGGAGGAAAAAATATGGGAATCGGATCACCAGAGTGTTCAAACACGAATCCACTTGGGGAAGGAAAGACAAACTGGCACTTGTTTACGTTACTTATTACGTTAAATCATGTTTGACATTTCAGACATTTCTTCATGTTATCCTTCTTCTACCATCTTGGGAGAGCAATGGTGCACATGTAGCTGTGGGGTGGACCAGGCGGCGAGTCTTTACGACAGTGACATAACCAAACGGGACCTTTAGGTGGAGCGCTAAGCGTAAGTTCTTAGTTCTGCTTAATTTTTTGTATTGAATTAGTTGTAGTAATAATAATAACTTAAGCTGCTTGCGACTGTAACTAACATTATTTATGGGGAAGATAATTTAGGCCTATGAGTAAATCAAGTATATTTTTTCTGAAAAATGGGATAATTTACTCACAGGTTAAAATTACCGCTACGATTACGATATCATCATTTGTAACTGTTTTGTCAGCAACTTTCAATCAGTCACAACACCAAAAATGTCACTTAGTGTTTTTTTGGGCACACTTGCATCAGTAGTAGACAAGAAAAACTTTAGATGTTAGATTTAAAAAAATGTAAGTTATCATTGCAATATAACGCTCACCTGGCATCTGATCTCAGAGATGGAAGAAGACGAGTTTGCGTTGTATCAATGGATTTTTACTAAATCAAAATGATGAGTAATTTTACGTGTCGCCACATTTGATGTATGTTTCTTGTTAGTAACTCTCGTAACTCTCATCGGGTTGATTCATTATCCAACCAAAAGAGCTTCAGATGGGAATTGTTCAGCCTTCAACTGCTAATCAGTGAATACAGTAAAGATAAAAAACACTTAACATTGTAAACATCTGTCATTGTGTCCTTGGGCAAGGCACTTCACCTACATTGCCTACTATGAGTGAGTGAGTGTTGGTGGTGGTCGGAGGAGCCGATGGTTCACTATGGCAGCCTCACTTCCGCCAGTCGGCCCCAGGGCAGCTGTGGCTACAATAGTAGTTTACCACCACTGTGAAGTGAAAGAATAATGCCTTATTTCTGTAAAGCGACTTTGAATGTCTATGAGAAAGCGCTTTATAAAACCGATGCATTATTATTATTTGCTACCTATAAAAGCAAGGATGGTCTGTGTGTGCGTGTGTGCGTGTGTGTGTGTGTGTGTGTGTGGCAAATATCTCCCCAACGTGGTGCGACTTCGACCTGAAACTTGGTCAATGGGTTCCAAATACCCCAAGTGTATGTATCTGTTATTTTGGAGTAATTTGGTAATTTCAAAATGTTTATTTTAATTTTATTTCACTTCTGGACGGCCCCGAAATGAAACCTATTCAACTTTTGACCTCAGGGTGTGAGGGGGCGCTAGCGCACCATCTATATCTAGTTCACTGCACAGCTCCTCACACGAGCAAGAGTCACGTGTGCGGCCAGAGCCAATCGCTGCGCACACAGCCAAGCAGACACAGACTGTAAACACACAAGTGAGAGACATGAAGATAGTTTCGACCGAAACACGGGAGCTCTCTGAATAGGTCATTTGAAACCGTCAGCCACTGGTGAGTCTTTTGCAGACACGTTTCCCAATGTTTAAACCATAAAACTGTTTCTCAATAACGCGCTGTTTCACTAGAGTTGGTTTTGACCTCAACCCGTTCAATACTCCATCTGGAAAACTGCGGATTCTCTGTGGTGCCGTGCATGGAAGCTAAGCTCTGACCACTCAGTTCAAAGGTAAAAAATGATTTTTGTTTTTTTTTAAAAGGCAGCCGAATTGTAGATAATACTTTAATTTACTTACTCACTCATGTAGTTTGGAGCTTTACGTTTTATTTTGCGCAGTTTTGTTACCTTTTTGATTGGCGCTACAATGTCTAGGGAGTTTGGTTAGCAGCGTCTCTAATATTTCACGGAACACACAAGGTATTTATTTATTTAAATATACTAACTGAGTAAAATAAAACACAAAAAATGCACAAAAAGACAACTGAAAGAATAAAAAACATGACTCCAAAAAACTTACATTACAGAAAAATACAACAAAAATATGAAAATGACTCAAAATACACAAAACTAAATATTTCTACAAAAAATACACAAAATGACAACAGAATCACACTAAAATGGAAACAAATAACTAGAATTATACAAAAAATGCACAAAAACACAACAGAAAGATACACAAATACACACAATGACTCCAAAAAACATACCTTACAGAAAAACACATCAAACAATTAATATAAAACAAACACATTTATCATGTTCATGTCCCATAGAATTAAACCAGGGAAATCGCACACGCTGTTTTTTTTTTGCACACGAAAATAAAACCCCTTTTCTTATTTGGTGATGATGTTGTTTCAAAATGTTAGTTTGACCGTACGCTATTTAGACCAGACGGACCTCACCCTGAAATGATTGACGGCAATGGCTGCTGTGTTGAAAGCGACACATCCCTCTGCAGCGCGTGTGTGAGAGAGAAAACACATTACAGAAAAATACACCAAACGACAACAAAAATATGAAAATGACTCAAAATACACTAAACTAAATACACTAAAATGACAACAGAAATGCACAAAACTACACAAAAACTAAAATACACAAAATGACTCCAGAATCACACTACAATGGCAACAAAACAATAATTATACAAAAAATGGACAAAAACACAACAGAAAGATACATAAATACACATGACCCCAGAAAACATACGTTACAGAAAAATACACCAAACAAAAAAATATAAAAGTGATGATGAAGTCATGCACATGTCCCATAGAATTAAACCACGAAAATTGCACCCGCAAATATACACCTTACGCTCCCACATGAATGCATACTTCCGACGGGCACGTGTAGTTATTACTAACTTGGAGTGTGTGTGTGTGTGTTGAGATCTTGCCAATCAGCTCTACTCCCTACATCACCACAACCAAATCCAACCCCGCCCCCCTCCCTCCCACCCCTCCAGTCCCTCAGAGGGAGTGAGATACAGAGTAGAGGGGGCAAGTTTGTGTGTTGGGTTGTGTAGAGCAGTCCAGTCTGGAGGGAGACAAGGGATGTGAGGGGGTGGGTGGTGTGGTAGATAAGGGGGCATTATCAGGCCTGGGGGTGGGGGGGCGTGGTGCTTTTCCCTGCTTCCTGCTCTGTGGGTTGCCTTCACAGTTTGAGAGAAACCAATGGATGTCATGCATTGCAAACACACGCACGCACACACTTGTTTTTCACTTTCATGCACTTGTTTTTCACTTTCACACACTTTTATTATTCACACAGACGTGGCACAACTGTCATTTTAACAACAAAAAAAAGAAAAAAAACTCTCCCTTTTGTCTCCAACATAAAAACAAACACAAATCCAGATACATCAGGCCTAAGTCACATCAGATAGACAGCTTAATAACACACACACACACACACATACACACACACACTGACGTCCACATTTCAATGGCAAAGACATAAAAAGGAAAAACCATAGATGTATAGACAGAAGAGAAGAACAATGGAGGAATGGGACAGACTGCAGAATAACAAAATAAGAGCATGGCAATGACTACAGGCAGTTAAAAAGATAGAAGGAGAGAAATCAAAGCTCCTAACTCCACCAGTCCTGACCTTTAATTTCCCTCACAGCTGGGTCTGACTTATCAGTTTTCCTTTGAGAAAGAGCTTTTTCCTATTCAGCACAGCGGTGTTATCCTTTACTTAAACCTTCTTAAAAGCAACAGACTGATAATGGTCTTTGCAAGCAGCTCGTCCATGTGTTTGGAGAAGAAGTCATAACTTTCAGATTAAGATGTCACTCGCAAAAGAAAAAGAAGCATTTTGCAAGAAGCAAGTTCTGCCTTGAATAAAGTCATCACAGTAGTATTTTTAGTTTGTTTCATGTGTATTTATTTATTAATTTTAAGTCACAATGACAGCCAGAATGAAAGCATTTACATGCAAAGTCTCTTTAGAAGCATGAATGTTCGATTATGAACAAAATACTTACTTTACCACTTTTCTCCCAAAATCACATACCCAAAGCAAATACCATTTTCCTAAGCTTCTACATGACCTTTATGGGTAATTTTTGTTCAGATTGAAGTAGGACTCTTAGTGGTTACAGATGATGTGAAAATTTGTAAATTTATGACACTGAGTGACAATAAATCATATTTTAAATACAGAAATCTGTAGTCTGCCGATTTACATGAAATATAAAACCTTTTTCTGCTGTGTATTTTCTGATTCTGTGGTGTTGTTTTAGTACGTAACATACCAGACCTGTATATCAGTGGATTCAGCTCGGCCTGCAGGTTCACGTACGCTCTTGTTATAGAACTCTGTGTTTATTTTGTGACTCACAGCAGCGGAAAAAGGCAGAGTTGTCGACTTTTCCCCCTTTGAACATAACGGCCTGGTGTGTGTGCTGTGGTCTTTTGTTTTGAATGTGGGTTGGCTACAGTTGTAACTCAGTTTTTTTGAATTACGGAAAGATGTATAGAACATGTGATTTTTATTCATTCTCAACAACATTTAGACCCTCGAGAGTCATGGAAGCTGGAGCTGCCCCCGCTGGTGGGTCCGTTGGGGTTATAGAAGACACGGGACGCAATGTTAAATCATCTTTTGACCAAAAGATGGCAGAAACATGACATTTATAATTTGAGAGTGGTATAGGAGCTGTGTCTCAGATATGGTAGCGATATACATTTTGGGACCCATCATCAGTTGTTTTCCTTTGAATCAGGGGGTGTTTCGGCCTTTTTAACACTAGACACCCTCATCAAAGGTGGCCAGCTACAGGG